>NC_083560.1:140221344-140497348 GCF_019925205.1 Metopolophium dirhodum
ATGCTTTAATTATTGAAAATTATATCTTCATACAAATCTGATCAACATTTTTTAATTTATTCCTTTTTGACGATTGAAGCAGATTAAATACAAATTTCATTGAATGTGATTTGGTCTTACGTGTGACTTAAATCTATTATTTTTTATGTTCAATAATAATAATATTACCTGTTTTGAAGACGACATTTTTCAAAGTGTTGCACTTGAGCACTTCACACGTCTTAGAAAACAGAATTGGTAAGTACAAAAAAGTACACAACTAGAATTTAATAATACTATATATAATATAAAAAAAATAATATACTATTAACTTAATAGGTATTATACTTACCTATAATAATTTTAACAGCACTAGTAATGATAAAACAAATAAATAACTTCACGGATGACACTAATATTATAATTTATAATATATATTCGAAATTTCGAAACGAAAAGAATGATCAATTATCAAGACCGCGAATGTCTGAAATTAACCCGAGTAACAATTTAGGTTCACACACGGTTTACAATCATTTATAAAATAGCGGTGCTGCACTGCGTTCAAATAATCCCGTTCCAAACACGGTCTAAACAGTAATTTGCATACCAGATTTAACATGGAGTGCACCGAGTTCCACAAAAGTGCAATTTCGGTTTTGGGAGTGTTGGGACGGTTGTAAGGTTCATTTATTGACGGTTCCAGTAAAGTGCAAATTCGGTGTTGGGACGGTTGTAAGGTTCATTTATTGACGGTTCCGCTAAAGTGCAAATTCGGTGTTGGGACGGTTGTAAGGTTCATTTATTGACGGTTCTACAAAATTTAAAATGTAGTGACGAGACTTTGTTTTTTGTTTAATGATAATTCCATTTGTGAGGGGGGAGCAAAGTTTGTACTCACACCCCTTACAATATTTATTTATACTTGGCCCACATATTAACCAACAACCTTTTTTAACCTTGGTCTTAATACTTAAATATTCATTTTTTTATAATATGATTTCAATTTTGTGTAACCACATACTTAATATATTATATACTTTACTATTATTATAATACCTATATATATACACTAAAGTCAATCATATTTATTCAAATTTTTAAACATAAAATATTATACATGTATGGTATAGGATTTTATTAATTATTTTAAATAAATTAATTGTATACCCACCTATAATAATATATGGGTAATTTTTTTTTTAAATAATATTATTAAACCGTATAATTTAAATTGAATAAGCAATCTATATATAATATAAGTAGTTATATTATAATTTTAATAACTACATAAATACAAATTATAAAAAGGATTATTTTTAAAATAATATAAGTAACACACATTTTAATAGTACAATAAAATCTTTTTTTTATTCCTGTATAAGTACACTTGCTTATAAATTTGAAATAAAAAAAAATATAAAATTATGCCAACTACTATTTTGAGGATTACATCTGTAAAGGTGATTTCTGATGTTGAATTGGACGGCAATGTTTTAAAATATTTCATATTATTTCTTTAAATACCTTGAGGTCTTGGGTGGTATTTATCCAACCAGAAAGTGATTCTAAAATACATATATACAAAATCAAATGATTAAAGCTCAAATAGGTCAAAAAAATGTAAAAGAAGCCGAATAATTAGACTACAATATTTATTGTAAATATATATATATATAATTAATATAGATATTTAAATCATATTTTTGGATATAAAAAAGAATAATCAGTTAGCAGAAGCCACATTATAAGTAGGTAAAACCAGTTTGTAAATGGAAAATAAACATACTGAAGTCAAAATAAATAAAAGGCTATTGAAAGAATGAGAGAATTAAGTGTTTGTTAAATAAATGAAGCATAGTAACAAACAAATAAACAATATTGAAGTGTATATAATATATTATATTATTATAATAATTAAAGAAATCATGCTATTATCATAATAATTTACAATATACAATTTATAACTTTATTGACAATATTGTATGATTGTTGATAATACTGTAGCACACCTATGTGATATAGCATATATATATTTAACTACATATTAATATTATATATAAATGAACAGTATATAGTATCCAGTATAGCAGTGTTTCTCAACCGGTGTGTCGCGACACACTGGTGTGTCGCTGAGCAAGTCCAAATGTGTCGCGTGAAGTACTTTAATTATAAATATTTAATACTACATGACTACCTATTATTCTTATTTTGTTTTACTATGTGTCGCAAAGTATGAAATATTTGAATAGTGTGTCGCCATTATACAAAGGTTGAGAAACATTGCAGTATAGGCATTGGTATTAGGAAAAATGAATTACCTGATAACACTTTGTATATTTCAAGAGCCACAAAAGATTTCTTTGTTTTACCATGGAAACTAAATTGCTCACAAATTTCTCTTGTCATGCATAGATTAAAAGCTGTTTTAACTGCAAGGTTTATTGAAGTCAATGCATTTACACGAAGTGATACATATTTTTTCTAAAAAAAAATTAAGAAAATTATATCACACGTTTATAATTGTAATATAATGTATATAGTATAATATATGTATATATTATTAATACCAATTCTTCTTTGTTTGTTAGAGAATATTCGTGGGTTGATGATAATAATTTTTCCACCATTTCAAGGTTATTATTTGTTGCAATAGGTAATAAACCTAAAAAGGGTGCTGGAATTTTTGGCAATGGAATCGCAGAGCTACGGAGTTTCTTATCACTTTCTAATATTTTGTTGATTTTTTTATCCATTGATTCCAAATAATTACAAACTTTTATTTGATTTGAATTATTTAATAAAAGTTGTGTTAAAATTTGTTGTTGGCTCTTTTCAATGCTTAATTTCATTTTTTTTGAATTCATCATTGCAATTACAATTGTATTTTGTAGATTCTACAGCTGATAATATATTGTAATCTGTAAAAATATGTTTTAATATAGTTATTGTGTACATAAACATAATTATAAATTAAAATATATTACAAATATTAATACTATACATTTTATAGTTCATTTAACACTATTTTACATTACAATAGAAATGATTTATATAAAGTTTCAAGATTTATTTTACCTGATTCATCATTATCATATTGTATCATTTCATTTCCATGATTTGACGGAGATCCAATACTCACATTGTCGTCATGTTCTTGCTCTACAAAATTACCTAATAATTCCTCAAGTTCCATTGCATGATCTATAAATATAAATTATAAATTTATTTGTATTTATGAAAAATAATAGTTGATAATAATACTTGAATCAATTTCTTGCAGGTCATTATTCACCATTTCGAAACAATTTATTTGATTTGATACACTTTCATCTTCAGCATTTGTTGAAACAAGATTATTGCATGTAGATGTAGATGAATCGACTAATAAAATGATAAATTAAAAATTAATAACAATAAATTAAATATAAAAGCTAGGTTTATTATAAAATAAATAATTAACCTGAAAAAATATCTTGTTTTTCATAACCATTTGTATGATTAGTATCTACATTTGAATATAACACTGCATCTTTTGAAATTATTGGCAATGATTCACTTGTATTTTCAGAGCTAGGGCTATTTACTACATTATGTGTAGATGTTGATGGACCACTCAGAAGTGTTACTTCTACAAAGTTATTATCTTTTAATGTACTATCCTTTTCTTTATATTTATAGTTGGTTGGATTTTTCTTAGATTTCACATTATAAGATGTTTCTGTAATTATACCAGCAGCAGTATCACTATTCTCTGAATCTGCTTGTCCAAAATCACTACATTCAGAGTCCATTGTCTCAAAATCATCACTGTCATCATTACCAGACAAAGATTTTGCCATTTCTTTTGCTATTTTTTCTTTGCCTAGTAATAAACAGTTAATACATTATATTAGTCAATATTCAACTAGACAAAAGTGTTTAGATACTCACTAAAAGGACCAGACATTTTTTTACCATTGAACCATTTTCCATCATTTGTGTTTGGAGTGTAACAAACATGTATCATTTTTTCAACTTGATGGGTTTTTAAAATTGATTTTAGAATTGGGAAATTCTGATTTTGTAAAGGGAAACCAACATTTCCCAACTTTATGATTTTTATTCCTCTTAAATTTAAACCATTTTGTGGGTACATGTTGTACATTGTTCTCGTCGGAAAATAGAACAACTATCCAGGACCTAAATCACATTTTATTATTACTAAATAATAATATGGTGTATTTTTTAAAGTATTACTTGTAATGAATATTCAATATAGGTTAGAAAAATAAAATTCTTGATCTGAATTCTTTAGTAACAAATGTATGAAGTTGTATGCTTTCTAACTACTTATTATACTTTATATACATTTTATGGTTATTATACTAACTTTTTATTATAGTTCTATAGACAATATTAGAAATAAGTAGAATAATGAACATTTTTTTATTATAATTTTTACTCTTTAAATTATAAGGCAATAAATTGAATGAAATATAATATTGAAAAATAAAACTGAGCTTTAAGATGTTTTAAATATGTACATATAAATATAAAATAAAATAAAATAAAATAAATAATAATATTATTTTAAGTGTAAAAATGGCAAAATAACAGCAGAAGAATTACTGTCATCTTCTAAAGGCAATCGTACAAGTTTTTCCTTAATATTTTTAAGATACCAATACTCTAAAGGGCTAAGATTGGAGACTTTATAAATTTCCAATATTGAAGATAGACATGGTTCGGTAAAAAAATTTTCTATCTTTTCATAGCGACGTCCAATTATAACAGTTTCATTATTTTCTTTTAATGTAGCTATATTTTCTATTATAATAATTGATCCATTTTTCAATTTTACACAATTATCAGCTGAGTTAATTTTCACTGTAAAACTTTCAAAACGCCAACCAGTATAATGGGGAAATCCAGTACCAGAAATTAATGGTCTATCACTCTGACAAACAGCATTTATTGGCCCTTCTTTACAGAACCGAGTTTGATTAATATTTAATTTATATGCACGACGCTCTTCATATCGATGGATTAATTGTTGTAGAGGCTTTACTCCAGTTCGTACATCCCGCTTTAAAGGTTGCATAAAATTTTCAAATGGAAAAGCTGATATTCTTTCCAATGATCCATACTTTTTAGCGTCTTCAGCCTGATGACATAATGCATGGATATTGTGAGATATATATGATTGTCCATATAGACTTTTGAAAGTTACTATAAATTGTCTAAGTAACAAATTTGCATAATTATTGAAGTAATCAGTGCATTTTACAAGAAGTATTCTTATTGCTACTGACAGAACTACAAAATGATTATACACTTCTTTTTTTACAATATTTTGGAATACAACTATTCCTGTATACAATAAACATTGTCTTAATTCGGAAGCCTTCCATCGGTTAACATCCCTCATTGGATGCATTCTTGAGTATTCATTGGTTTTTCTTTGAAATTCAACAGGTATATAAGATGATAAAAATTTTAATTTATTATCTATAACAGTTACTAATTGAGATGGCAAATTAAGATCATGTTTTTTGTGTACCTAAAACAACAAAAGTTTTTTCAGAACGCCAATACAATTTAAATGCATATAATCATATGGAATAGAAGAACTGATATTAATTTTTGGAATTTTTGTAAGTATAGTTTCTCCTAGATGATACATTTTATCTTCATATGTTATAAAACTTTGATGTAATCTCATAGGACAATCTAAATCAGAAAAACAAACTCTTCTTTTAGACCATTCTCCAGTTATAGTACATCTTACACATGAATTTTTCCAGTATGGCCTTTAGTGTTCAATACAAATGATTTTGCAGGTGTGTCACAAATTAATGCATGTAATATTACATTGACATGGTTATTATTATAAGTAACACCAGTATAAAAAAGTTCATTCATCTCATTAACAAACTGTAATAAAAAACTATTTGAATCGCTTGGTTTAGTTTTTCCAAAATATGCTACTATTATGAATACATTTGGTCTTTTTTCCTTGGCATTAAAAAAGTAACCAAGAATTGGCCATAGCTGACTAGGAGGGTTGGTTGTTAAAGGTTGGCCATCAATTCCAACAACTAATAACAAAGTCTTTGGTGTCTTATTTTCGTTATCATTTTGGAGTAACAATTCAACTTCAGACTTAATGCTAAAATGATAATAAGTACCATTACCCATATCTTGTACAGATGTAGATTTTGGTGTATTCAATAATGTGCGGGCATCTTTAGGTAAGTACTTTGTTGAAAAACTAGGAAATTTCTTTAAACTTTTCAATAGTTCACTTAAAGCTTTATGAGAAATACGATACCGTAGCGCCCACAACGCAATTGTTAAATTTAAGTTTTCACAGTCATTTTCAAAATCTTCTGGTTCCGAAGTATTACTATTCAAATCATCCTGACCGTCTTCTAGTAAGCTATTATTCGTTGTTTCATTAAAATTGTCTTCAATAATATTTGTATTTAAATCACTTTCAAATGAATTGATTGAGTCTGATGCTGATATATAATCAAGTGATTGGTCAGAAGTTGAAAACATTAAATTATTATGTTCTACTGTAGGTGATTTAATTTTAAATTCAAATTTATTGGATGCATTATCATACAATTATGATGATGTTCCTACAGTAGAATCATTTAACAAATTCAAGGCAGCTAAAGCAGCTTTTTTTCGATTGCGATATCTAGTACTTTTACATTTATTTAATTTTACACTTTTTGATTTAGGACGTTGATTTTCCATTGTATATAGGCACTGAGAATTTAAACAAAAAGCACAATAAGATTTACTTATTTTTGAACACTAATAAATTATATAGGTATCTGGTATATAGAAAGTTTTTAAATGATATAACCCAGCCTTTGAAGTATAAGTGAAATAAAAAAAGGGACAATTAATTGTGGTAGGAATCTGCTGCATACAAAATATTGATAAAACATTAAATATTAAGAACAAAATGTCTATATAATATGTTCAAAAATACTTATAATATAAATAAGGTATGTGTTTTATCAATGTAATGTCAACAAAAAAATCTACCTACTTTTATGATTAACATTTATTACTTACATATTTAAATTTATATTTTTATTTATTTGAAATGTTTGTTATGTAATATTTATAATTATAATACAGCTTGGGATATTATAATATTGTGTATGATAATAACTGAAAAAAATAAAATATACAATACATATCTAAATTAATTAAAACTAATATTAATTAAAGTATACACTACACCTATAGATGCCTTTAAGTATAGATGTAAAATAAAATAAAGTACCTATGTGATATATTGTGCAAGTTTTTAAATTTTCAGACTTATTATATTCATTAATGCTGTATTAAATTTATAAGCATGTCTTATAAATGAAATGTGTTCATACACACATAATACACATTCTATATTAATGGTTTTTGTAATACTAGGTATCTATTATTAATATTGTACCATCTTGCTAGGTAGGTACCTATTTTTTATATACTATATATAATTAAAATAAGTATAATTATTATATTAAAGTAGTACATACCTTATTCCTTTACCTTTAATAGGTGACAGTACAGTTGTATTGTGAATTTGTGACTAACAATAAAATAATTTTTAAATTTAAACTTTTCAAAACAGTAGACTTGAAGTTGTAGAGTAAACCGTTTATCGAGGTACGCCGATACTGCAGACTGCAGAATTAAATGCTATACGATAGTACGATGCAGATTGCAGACAGACGAACTAGCCACGGAGGCACGGAATAATATGACAATAGAAAATTAAACATGGGCACTCGGCCGCTGATTATAAAATAATATAATATATATATACCATTATAATTTATATTGGAAATCGGCTATTTTTATTTTGTTATTGCGTTTGAGACGAGCATCATCATGTTATATATTTATATCGTGTTATCGTGGCTATTGTTATGTTAGACATTGGACGGTACTATTCTTAATGTATTGTCGGTTGAAATATCCGTATATGGTATATTATTATTGGGTTTTAAAACTATGATATTAATTTTTAGACCTATACCTTAATAGATCTACACACCGAGAATTCGACAAAACAAGACACAAGTAAATTAAATTATTCAATATAGCAAGAAAACAACTAAAGGAAATGTGAGAAAAAAGCCCGACCATGTGTCCATGTAAGAAATAACTGGCGAGAATTGACCGTTCGTTTTTGCGATTTTAAACGCGATGCTCGTCCAGACGTCCCCAACATAATAATAACAATATAATATTAATATGATACCGAATAATTATACCGACTTCTTAATCTTACAACCGAGACCGTGTCAAAAACGTTTAACATTTAACATTTTTTGCTAAATTCTCGTTATTACATATTAGTTATTAATAAGTTATTATGTATGTTATGTATAATAAATACAGATATATATAAAAACATAGGTTATTTATACATAATAGACTCTAACCGTCAATAATACACAATTTAGTCCATTGAACCGTCGAGACACGGTTCAGTCTATTGCACGGACCTAACACCAAAATATTATTTCACTCGGTTAACAATATTCTTCGTGAACCGTCCAGACACGGTTCAGTCGATCGAACGGACCTAACACCAAAATATAATTTCAGTCGGTTAATAATTTAATTTGTGAACGGTCCAGGCACGGTTCAGTCGATCGAACGGACCAGACACCAAACAAAGTTTAAAAACAGTTCAAAATAAAATTAGCACTCTCCATGCACCCATAGGTCCATTTAACCGACCTCACACCCTGAAATTGTTACTCGGGAAAGCTTTTTAAAGGACCATCCAACTCAAAAAATTTTCTCAGGCTTAAATTAAAGTACAAACTTTGACGAAAAAAATGATACCACTAAAATTAGTTTGTGACTGTCCGTTCGCTAGTTAAGCGATTGCGCGTGCATTGCGCGTGACGTCACGGATTCGTTCGTCGCGGCGGCGGCCATATACAATACACAGCAATGTTTATCCGTTTTTGGTTTAACGTAAAGTAACTGCTAATAAACTTATATTTTTTCGAATAACCTAACCAAATGTATTTAAGAGTACCTCATAATCTTTCTATTCGTATAATTATATTGAATTTTGGTTTAATATTAATGAAATAATAGCAATTATATTATAATACACCACTGTCATATTATAGTGTCAATTGTCACTAATTACTCATATGAGTACTGCTATGATTTTATTTATAATTATATAAGATTTTATCGATGTTTATTTTTTATAACAATATAGTCTTATTGTCGTATTAAAGTTATAAATATCTTTATGGTTATGATAATAATTAATAATAATGTTATCTTTTATTTCGTATTAGTGTTTAGCTAGTTACTACTAACAACTAGTAAGTACAGTGTCAGTGTGAAATGTGAATGCGGTCCTTTCTAGTTACACGATATAATATTCTAATATATGTAAATTATATAATATTTTTTAATGGCCCTTCAACCATATAATTTCGAACCAACAGTGGATGATCTGGGAACAGATATCCAACCACAAAATGTAAATAATTCATTTTTGGAAATCGACGTTAGTGGACGATCAAAAGTGGCCAACATAAATAATTGGTGTACGTGCGAAAAATGTTGCATTTTTAGTAACGATATTGAGTGTGTTTGTTGTGCCGAATTTGAAAAAGTTACATCTTTACGATCGGGACATAAGTGTATAACAGAGAGTGATTTGTTTAAAAAAATAATTTTAGACGAAGACATACTAAACATTACCCGTCATCAAATTATTCTAAAAACAAAAAACAAATCTAAAAAGAAATTACTCACTATGTCAATTTTATCAAATAGTTCATGGAGGTTCATTTGTTACACACAATATACGCATTGGATTAATTCGTGGTCTTCATTGGGAAAAGGTAATATTATCATACATTTATTATATATATTAAACTGCTTATAAGTAGGTAGTTGATACCTAATAACTAATAAGTAATAACTATATTATAATACCATTGCATAATATAAACTATTTATTTATAAGACTTACCCTTATCAGGTGTACGAGTTGTTATTCCAGCCTGTGTTGTAAAAACTATTAGAGAGAAATACCCAGAAGTGAATGGAGTTTATGTTGGATTCAAAAATGGAAGTAAATTACCCAATTAGATAAACACAATTTATTTGTTATCATTTTAAATAAAGAATGTATTCTAAATTGTAATTGTGTATAAAACATAACAATAAAACAAATGATTGTAAATATACATAATAATTTATACATAGACATGTATAATATTATAAAGTATATGTATACATAATTATAAACATATGATCCTTTAAATATTATTAGATACAATTTTAAAATACATTTAGATGCCAGTATTACATAAATCTCTTTTGTATGGGTATTAAAATAATATTAAAACTAAAAAACATTTTTAGTAATATTTATTTTTAAAACATTTAAAATCATTTTTGATTATTATCGTTGAAAAATCTGGAATATTTTTTTGATCGCAACTCATTTATATCTGGTTTTGGAGTAGAAATAATATTCTGTGGTACAGGTATTAATTGTTCTTGACTTTGGAAAATTATGTTTTCCTTAGCTTTTTCTTTTATATTTTGCATTATTTCCGCACGCCAATCATTGGTTGTAGATGAATAACGATTTTTAATTGTATAACGCCCCAAGGGTTTAGAGTACACCATTTTGTCCCCAATCATAGTTTTGCCTACGTTACTATTATGATCTAAAATAGCTATAATTGAACGCATATGCATACCACTGTACTTTAAATGAATCCTTTTAGGCATGTATTTTAATCTGACGTTATGATATGATTCTAAACGTCCTGTGTGTACAAAATGTTTGGCATGTTGGAGATCTTTTAGAAAATCTTTTGCCAATAAAATTTTTTTTAGAGCATTGTAGGACTCGCTATCTGGACGTATCCATAATGTATTATTTGTATACTCTTCGCTCAATGAATCATGTTCACATTTTTTTATAATTCCATCTTCTTCCCACTCATGTATATTACTTATGTGTTGAAGAACTGATGAAAATTTTTGTGTAAGTAATGAACCATCCTCTTTACATGTTTTAGATGACCACCATAAATGATTATTTATGCTTGTTTTCCACAGATAAGCATCGGGGTATTTTTTATCCAATATTTTCATTCTTTTCATCAAACTCTTTGATAAATGCCAGATATCAAACTCGTGTTGAATTTCCGGAAATTTAGTGCGAATATCATATCGAATTCCTTTGTGCCTATCAGTTAGGAATAAATCAATTTTACAGCCTTGTTCTACCATTTCTTCGAGTAACATTTCGCAAGCTTTACGTTCTAAATCTCCTTTTACCATTCCTTTTTGGACAAGCTTGAAATCAATAATTTTACTACTATTCAAGTCCATTAATGTATAAATACAATATTTCGCACAAAACCCTGGAGAATCAAATTGTCCATCACCTGCTACCCAAATTTTATCTGAACTCTTTAACTCGTGCAAATTTAATTTTTTATGTTCACTCCATATTGCGTTTATCACAGGTTCTGTATAATTTCGAATTATTTTATCATATGAAGTACGAGAAAAAAATGCAAGTTTTAATGTTTCACAAAAAACTGTCATTTGCGCAAATAAAATACCAGATAGCGTCAAAGATGCACTTATTAAAATATTTCCCTCGGGACGTGTTCCATTTTTATTTTGTGAGCTCCATTGGTATAAATGACCTTCTTCACAAATCGTATTGACCGATAAAAATGCACCTTGGACGAAGTGTTTAAGTTTTATTATTTTACCAGAACATATATTACAAGATTTGAATAAAATTAAAAGACTTTCCCAAAATACTATAAAACATGCATTTGTACTTATATCTATCATACTTTCATTATTTTTAAATTTTACATCTGTATCATCTTCAGAGGAGCTATTTTCATCCGACAAATAGTTGAACGACTTATCATAATCACCTGCACTATCTTGACAATGGTAAATTTCATTACCTATTTCACATTGGATGCCCTTATCATTAACAGTGTCATCATAACTTTGTCTTGAACATACAGAAATCAAACTAGAATTTATATTTATGAAATCGTCATCAACATTTTCGTCATCAAAAACTTCATCATGTACATTTTTTTTTTTTTTTGGTGTGCTAGTTTTTAATAATTCTACGACCATCTCTTTTTCCCTCTTTCTCGAAATTCTTTCCTCTCTATTTGAATTACTAGTAGTTGAAGCGATAGAAATATTTTTTTGAGTACTAAAAATGGTAGGGAAAACTCTGGGTTTTAATCTTACAACTACTTTAGTGTCGGGCATAAGTTTTTCACGTAATAAGTCGGATTCATTAAAATCTTCGTTAGAAAAATGTTTAGAACAAATCATTGATGACTTACCAGGAACAAATTGTTTTCTCTTACAAAAATTAGTCCACTTTAAAAATCGATCTGGCGAGGTTTCTCTACGAGGAAATCTAAAAAAATGAATTTTTCCCGGACCATTATTTTTTGAACTATTGCAATTGCAACCAAATACCGAACACAACATTTTTGTGGCTGCAATAGTAACAATATAATAAAATAAACAATCACAGGACACACCACTATGTCGACAACGTGAGTACAGTATACGAAATGAGAGGTATATTTGTATATTATAATAACAAAATATTATGCCACGATAGATAAAAAAATTATCAGACAATTAATAATAATTATAGCCATTGCCCTACTAGATGTCTAGATATTCATTTATGTCGCCGTCGCTGCAACGTGCTGCGATAAGATTTTATGTTAAAATAGTTAGATAATAATAAGAAAGCCTCACCCATCTCTAATATTAGCTACGAGTTAAAACTATATAGACAGTTTAGGCGTCAGAAATCCGTACACGATGTCACGATCTTCAAAACAATATTACACACGTTTACTGCAGCAGCAGTATGGTAAATTCATAATATAATTTATTTAAATGTTATTTTTGTCTACACTATTAAACCAAAATGTGATATAATTATACGAATGGAAAGATTATGAGGTACTCTTGAATACATTTGATTAGTTCATTCGAAAAAATATAAGTTTATTAGCAGTTACTTTACGTTAAACCAAAAACGGATAAACATTGCCGTGTATTATATATGGCCGCCGCCTCGGCGGACGAATCCGTGACGTCACGCGCAATGTCATAAGTCACAGTAACTAGCGAACGAATAGTCACAAACGAATTTTAGTTGTATCATTATCTTAGTTAGACTCTATTCTATTTATTAGAATAAAAAAATAATTATTGATTTTTTGAGTTGGATGGTCCTTTAAGGTTATATCACGCGGCAAGACGGACGAAAACGAAATATTTTATATTATAATGCCCATATACGGCTATACTATAAACAAATGAAAGATAAAAATAGCCACATTGTAATTTATTAATATTCCCACTTAAATAATAATAATTCCGATAGATCGGTTTTTATGATGTGTAATGTTCATGTGACTTCTCTGAGATATAACAATATTAATAATTGAATCTTGTAACTACTATATAAAGTCACATGGGGATTTTCTCAGGGATTTCTTATCGGGATTTCTTTGGGATACTTTCACAATTATTCATAATCATCTGCAGTCTATTTAACGGATAATAGAAGTTCAAATGTGCACTTACATTTTATATCACTTGGGGACCTCGCATAGATTTTAACCTCGCGTTATTGCACATAGGGTCGGTGGGTACATTGCTATTGTCGCGGCGGCGACAAATATAATGATACGATGTACAATAGTGTTACGAGGCGTAGTATAAATCAACGACGAACTATGTATACTCGGCTACACTACACAAGACATATATGCTGTAGTATTATAAAAATGTATAGTCAGCGTCTGCTGAACTATAGTGTGAATATATAACTTATACACTACATTATATTGGGTGTTTTGTTTATAATTCCAACAAAAGGAAATACATTGAAAATAAATTCGTGAGCTAAATAGTACTATATTTGGTTTTCAGAAAGACCTTACTCTTATATCCTATAAACCAAAGCCGAATAAAATAGTTATACTTTTATCATCAATGCATCATGACGCAGCTATTGACGAATCAACAACTGATACTAAAAAACCTGAAATTATCACTTTTTACAACAGCACCAAAGGTGCTGTTGATACGGTAGATGAAATGTGTGGTTCATATGATGTTGGAAGAAATAATCGTAGATGGCCATTGACGATTTTTTTTCATCTAATAAATACTGCAGGTATACATTATACGTTTATAATAATGCTTTCATATTTATTGTCTAAAATTTTTTTGATGTATCTATTATTTTTTTCTTTTAGGAATTAATTCAGAAATTTTGTACCATTGCGATCAATTGACTTCAAATACTCTAAAACGTCGCGTATATCTGAGAAACTTGGCTATGTCGTTGATTAAACCTCAGGTATTTAAAAGAGCTGCCATGCAAAATCTTCCAAAAATAATACGGCACAAAGCTGCACGTATATCTGGTATACCAATCGTAGAAACCGATCAGAATCTCCCCAAAAAAACGGGCTCAAATGGAAGATGTGCTTTGTGTCCTAGATCGGAAGATAAAAGAACAAGGAATTTTTGTGATAAGTGCAATCATTGGGTATGTGGAAAACATTACTCAAAGGTATGTAGTAGTTGCATGGATTCTGGTAGTGATGAAATGGATGATAATCCTTAAAATGTATAAATAAATTGGTTTAATAATAATTATGATATTACTTTTTTATTAATTTTATATGTAAACAGAAATCATTTTTTTTTAATGTTAAATTATTTTAATTTGTTATTATTTTTTTTTTAAGCTTTATAGTATCAGTGTGTTTAGATAATAGCCAAATAATTTATTGTAATTATGATTTTGTCCAAGCAGAATTAAATAAATTTATTATTAAAATTGGATATTTATTATTATGCATTATATAACATTATATTTTACAGTGAACAATAGTATGGTAATTTTAGACTAAATATTATATAAACACATTCTGGAAGTGTTCTATAATATTATGATATATTTAAAAATAGTATTAATTCAGCAATAATTTACTATTAAGGATTAACATTGATGGGACACAATAGTAACCCACGCGACCAATGACGTTATAAATAAGCACGCGACTAACGAAGGGTTAAATAGACGGTTTTCACCGATCCGATAAAAATATCGTTGTAGTATAACGATATCGGTGTGCATGTCAGACAGACGACCAGTATCGACCGATATTTTTATCGTTCCGATTTCAATGACCAATACAAATAGATGGGTAGTTTTCACACATGACCGATAATATCGTCGTACCGAAATAGTTTTATCAATTTTAATGAATTTGTTTATATTATTCGAATAACGTGATTGATTCAAATAGAATTATTCAACATTGTTTTATTAATATTATTATTAAAATGAGTTTTTCGTACGATGTTCCAACATTAATTGAATTGGTGGAATCTAGGCCAACCCTTTGGGACAAAACATCCACATAGTATAAGGACAGAATAATAAAACGTAATAAATGGAAAGAAGAGTTTCTTTATTTAGAAAAAAAATATGAAGACAAATCTGCGAAGGAACAACAAGGAATTGGTAAGTTTATTATTTATAACGATAAAATATTTTAAAAAAACAAATTAAATATTAAAATAAGAAAAACACTATGGGACACCTGTATATTTATTTATATTCTCGAATGGTTTTTACAGTTAGATTTTATTTAATTGCCAAGGCAATTCTCCAGCTGGAATAATTTGCGAAACTGTCTCGTATATAATTTGCATTTGTCCCTCCTCTACCATGTATTGGTATACGTTCCAAATTATTTAGTCCATGAGATCCTCTATGAATGATTTGTTCTCCTTCAGAACGAAATCCATCTCTTTCTCGTACAGCGTTGTGCAGAATAACACATGCTTTTACGATATCTTTAGCAAATTCCTTGGAAACATTTAATGGTCTGTGCAATACTCGCCATTTATTCGCCAAAATACCGAATGCTCATTCCACATATCGCACCCTTGGAGCAAGACCGCCTCTTCTTTAGATCCGTTGTTTTGAGAAAAATCATTTTTAAGTTTCTAATTTTAATTGAGAACGTAATTTTTAAGTTATTTCAATGATTTAAACATTATATTTAACATTATTATCTGTACTTTGAAGTAGTGTAGATTACGATATTAATATCTTATTGCTATTAATAGAATTTAACTTTATGGCGGTTTTAAATTATATTTAATTATACAATAGTGCCACATTTTGATATAGTGCAGTATTACATTACGTTTTTAAATGAGTATAAGCCATAAACACTAATATGGCAGTCTTATTTTGTGGCATTGATACATAATAATGCCACATTTTGATTTCAGTCAGTCTTGCATTAGGTGAGGTTGCATATTAGAATGTTGAGTTCCAACTTTATGCATAGAAATGGTACCTAGTTACACTAAATTTTTTGTCTTATTACTTTTGAAATGAATAAATAAATAATTTAATCAATTAGATGCTCACAAAATACAACCAACAAAATATAACCTTATAATGTTATGTTTATTATTATAATAATATCATAAAACATTATTTAAAATAAACATCTTACATTTTATATTTTTAAAATAATGTATTATATTTAAATAATAATAATAATATTCTTTATACTTCAAATTATACAATATAAACTAAAATAAAATAAAAAATAAAAAAATATCCGGTAACAGTTACCTAATTTTAAAGTCTAAATTATAAAAATTATGTTTTATAGGTAATGAAAAAATATATTTAACATAATACTTATTCTTTTCCTTAAAAAAAAATTAAAATACTAAGTAACAAAATAAACACATTTAACAACTTAATTAAAATCTTCATAATCAGTAGTTACAGGTATTTGAAATTGTGTTCAACTGCTTAAAAAAATAATGATATGTATCTGGTATGAATTTAGCATCACATAAATTAACAAGATCTCTTTTTTTTCTTTAGATATACCAGGTGGCGTTTGATACAAAGGACTTAGTTCCAATTCAATATTATTTTGTTTTGACTTTCTTATTTTTCTTGAAACAATAATTTCCAAAAAATCATTTTGGTCATAGGATGTTTTGTATTGTATTCTATCTGGTAAATCTTTAGATACTTTTATAATTTTAATGTCATTCCAAGTAACTTTTTGTCCATTTGTATTTTTGTTAAAGTTGTTTCCAATACACTTACTCATATTTTTAAAATCAAAAAAGTCTTTGTAAATTAACTCATTGACTTTAAATGGCTTACCAGTTTTTTTAGCAGATTGAATAACTGTAGTCCATTGTTGAGGACTAAATATTGAACCGCCCCTTAGTAATCTACTTTTTTGTTTTTCAATAACAGAATGAATATTGTCCCCTTCGTTCTGAGTATGGCCAAGTATGAGGTATTTATGAGTTATAGATGGTATGTTCAAATGAGTAACTGCATATAAATAAAGACTAATCATAAATTTGTTCTTTTGCTGTCCACAACAATTATCTGAGTAAAATATGGTGTGTTTATTGGTACAAAATTCAGTTAAAAACATATAAATACAGGTACTTATTTCATTTGCTCCCCTTTTGGCTTGATCTTCATTCCACAAGTAGCAGTTGGCCTCCATCTCCCCCATATTATAAACTGTTAAGTTATAAGTGGCAAATTTTCTTGAATAGTAAAAATTTGATACTTTGGCTGATGGTGTTGTTAAAACACTTTGAAGATCATAACATGCTACTATGGTACTATTTTTGTTCTTTAATGCTAGCTCTTTATCATTATTTTTTTCAACCCTGGATAATTCAATTTCTTGTTTATGCAATAAAAAATTTTGTTCTAGTTCAACCTTTTCACAGTCATTACTATTATTAAATTTTTCACAAAATCCACACTGGTCCTTTTTAGGAATAAAAAATCCAATATTAAATTTAGTATTGAAAATATATGAATATGTAGAAAATTTACAAAATGGAACTTTATTAGCTTGACATTTTGCATCAAATAATCTCCACATCTCAGCAATAGTTAGTGATCCATCAATGAACTCCCTAGATGTTTGATTTCTCAAATAATGTGATTCAATGCGTGCAAATGAATTAATATGATCACAAATTTGATTTACTATTTCTAGAGCTAACTTTTTGTTGTTTCCATGTTTTCCCCTCAAATCACCCTCTACAAAATTAGTTGTTCTACCTCCTTTTAACAATGCTGTTCTTACAAACCTGTCTCCAATATTTAAGGTTGCCATGAAAAATTTTTTACATACTCTTTTATTTACATCATCAATGGGCAAAAAAAAAACTGCTATTGGATAAACGAGTAGATCCTTCTTTTTGATATTTGTATTTAGGCTTTACAACAGTTGTACATTTTACTATAAAAGCCCTTTGCTTAGAAACATCTGCCATTAGCCAAAATAATTCTAACAATTTTTCCCTCATGGTGTTTGTAAAATGTATAGTACATTTATACTTACATTTATCAGTTTATGGTGGTTGTAGTTGTTTTTTATCAAAATTACGCCCTGTACTAGTAGTATAAGATTGACCTGAATTCCTTTTGATTTTTCTAATATTTCTTTTCCATTGATCAACACATTTAATTCTTTTACGTGTAACTATTTTTTCTTTAATAGCTACACCTGCTGTATCACTTTCACAAAGTTCAATATTATTTTGGATACTAGCAATATTAGTGTTTTTTTCATTTTCAACATTTTGAGTTAATATATCAATACAAATATTATCATCATACATAATATCATCATCTGAAGGTGGTATTATTGACGGAGATGACTTATTTGGTTGGACCCAATCTACATCTTTGTCAGTATCATCAAATTCAGAACTAATGGATTCTAATAAAATTAAAATAATCAAATAAATAAATAAAAATTATTATTAAAATATTAATAAATCTTTATTACCACTTATAGCTGATATTTCAAGTAAATCATTCGACACAGTAGATTTTAATAATGGTACAAATTCTGTTGCTGTATTCATAATGATAGTGTCGTCTGTGCATTGTGGTGGTGCATTCTGTTTATTGTTAAGCCAATAATGAACTTTGTGAACGCAACCAATTTCAGAATCATCAATAATAGCATACTCTAAAAAAAAAACATAATGTGATAATGTTGAAATGTGAAATGAAAAATATAATATGTAATTTAGAAAAATTGTTTTAAATAATAGGTATAAGACAATAACATACCTTCCGAATTTGTGTTATTAACACCGCTGTTTTTCTTGAATTCCTGATTAGAATTAGTAAGTTTTATAATTTTCTTACTTCTTAGGAATAATGAAGTCATTTTTTTTAATGAAATAAATTATTAAGTTAAAATACTAATTTAATAAAAAAAGAAACAAAACATAAGACGTGTATACGTACTACGTCCTAAATCACGAGTAATGAGTAAACACATTAAGCAGAAATGCAAAATACACTGCACGCTAGTTATAGCGTGTAAACAATGACGCAGGTTAGATATTATATTAATAATAATAAATTTAAACGTTATAATAATCGCATAAGATTATTTAATAATATAAATGACAATACTACTCGTAGAATAGTATATCGACGATCGACGATTACAATATTATTATCAAGATAAATGCGCCGAAGCTAGAGAGGGACTTATCAATAAACATTTTATTTTTAAAAATTATATTAATATTATTATATTAATAGAATCATAACACAACAAACAACAATTTCAGTGCAACCGCCAACCAGTTAGTTTCTAAAATCATTATTGTAACGTTGTCATTGTTGATTATGAGAAAATAAAACCGTGATAAAACCATTTAATCAAGAAAAATGTAATACTACACTGCCATGGTTTGAGTTATTGTATTTAAAATTATTATAATACAAATGAAAAACTGCCATATATATTGCAGTCTGGTTCCAAGGGTGCGATATCTTCTTGCTCTGGTGAGACGATAGCTGAACACACGCTTTTTTATGCATAGGTTTTTGCCTCCATAAGGTCTTAATAAATTTGTAAACAAAGCAAACGCCTCATCACCTACTAGAAAATATGGTAGATTGTAATTTGTGATAACTATTTCAGCATGTGGTATATCCAACTTGTTTGTCTCGAGTAATTTCCAAAACAGTTTCTTTGAATACTGCAGAATCACAGTCTTTACCATACGCTCCTATATCCACGTAAATAAATTTATAATCCGAGTCAACTATTGCCATCAAAACTATGGAAAAGTAATTTTTATAATTTAAATTCATAGATCCACTATTTGGGAAATTTTGAACACGAATATATTTGCCATCTACTGCCCCTAGACAATGTGGAAATTGAGCAGTTTTTCCAAAACCATTTACAATTGTCTTCCATTTTTCTTCATTTGGTTTTAAAAGATAATTATTTTTTAAACTATTCCATAATTTTGAACAAACTTCACTTACTATTTTGCTGATTGTAGATATACCCAATATAAAAATGTAATGCAAATCTGAAAATGTGTTTCCAAACACAGATACCTAAAAATATGATATAATCATTATATTAGTTTATAACGAAATACTGCTTTATGTATTATAATATTTACATATTCTAGGTTCTTGTATTATTCATTTATAATTTTTTAGATTATCATTTGCTATACACCAAAAAAATATTTTGACAAGTTTTAAGCTAACTGTAGGCCTAAGAAATGTTTGGTTTTTTCAAATTTTTTTTTATATATTGATAAAAAAAATTTCGTTGGGTCAAATTTCTTGAAAATTTAATACAAGATTCCTCACAAGTTGATAAACAAGCAGATTAAATAATTAAAATAAATAGGCACAATTTTTTTTTATAGACATTTAAACATCAAATTTTGACCGAAATTCGTCGAAATCTCGAATGTTTGCAAATTGATTTTTAGTTGTAAATTTATAAAATATCCTAGACCGACAAACCGTCTCCGCTCAGAATCGTTTTTCGTATACAATGATATATCATTGAATTTAAATTTAACACCATCCATTATAATGACCCACTATGTAGTAACCTACTGTACATCCACTTACCCGCTTTTGTTAACTGAAAGTAGTCCAAAAATAAATATTCATTTTGGTTATAATAACTTATTTTTTAGGAGATGTAATTATTGGAAAATGGCAAAATATTAGAGATGCTTTTATACGATCATTAAAGAAAAAAAGTGGCAAGGTACACCAAAAATTATATTTATTCTGAAAATTGCTCAAAAAGATGATACAGAATCGAGTATTATTGAAGAGGAGTCGGCTGAAGATATTCACGTTGATGATAATGTTTCAGAAGAAGTGATAAGTTATCGTAGTCCTTTAGCCAAAAAAAATAAACAAAAAGAAGAACGTAGGAATAAACGTCATACTGAAGACGATTTGGACAGGGAAATAATTAAAGCTTTAAAAACGTGCGATACACCTAAGACTCCTCCAGATGAAGATCAGTCTTTTTTCGATACTATTTTACACATCTGTGCAAGTTATGACGGAAGATGAAAAATATAAGTTCCGTATGTCAGTATTAAAACTAAATCATGATATAAAAAAAAAAACGGAATAATTTTAGTAACAAATCATTTGAAAACCAACCAGGAGGTCCACAATATTATGTTTCATCGACTCCAATAAATTTTCAACAAAACGTAACACCAGAGTATACTTCAATGAGCAATACATCAGAAACTCAACAATCTTGTTCATCTTTTTTTGCAAACTATGATTTAAATGAATAAACTTTTTAACTACTCATCATTTTGATTAAAAGTATTTACTATAATATAAAACTGAAATTATAATATTAGAAGTGTTAAAATGTAAGTTAATTATATAATTTAAGTTTATATTTCCCCTTTTGAATACAATATTTTTTAGTGATAATAAATCTTCCACCAATTGATAAGTTATGTGAATAATATAATAAACTGTTACACACATATGTTGTTCGATCTGTTTGATAGCAGAATTTCCGCCGTCGGTGGTCACGCTCGGCCGACCGCCGCAACAACCATGTTTGTGGGCTCTGCGCGCCGGCAGCCGCAATGTTGGCAATACTACCGGTGACTGTTACCGGCGCTCGGCGCAGGCGAGCTCGGTCGCCCACATGACGATAGTAGTTACATTGCACGTCATACCGCACGTCACGCACAGCGTCTGCGTTCTACTAGAAAATAATTGTTTTTCCATTTTTAAATATAATGAAAACTGTTTTGCGTGAACCCACTATATGAAGACAGTATTCATAATAAAGTTACAAAAATTTTATAGAGCATAAAGGAGAATTTTATCTGTGCAATAGCGTTCTTATTTTGTTTTTAGCGTAATTCAATATTTTTTTATAAGCAAATCAAAAATTCAAAAAAAGCCAAGTACTAATAAACTAATAAATCTAATCCTATTTTGAGTATCAAAAAAATTGAAACTTTACGACACAGATAATGTTCTAATTAATATGCTGTAAAATGTTGGTACTTCTAACATAAAATCTGTTTGAGTTAACTTGGTTCCCGCAGAATAATTTTTGCGGCCGAATTACGGGTGCGCTGACATCCTCTTAATAACTATTATTATATTCTGTTACAAAGACAAATGTTTGTATTATAAATATTATTTAAAATTGATGACATCATATCATTGATAATTACCAGAAAAAAGCTGGTAAGCTATGTTCAGTTTGTGTAATAAATTTGTCAAAGGTTGGCATTAACTAGTTAAAAAGTTAATTGTTTTTAAACTTTTTAACTTAATTAGTTAGTTTATTTTTTAATCAACTTATGAACATAACTAGTTTAATTTACAGTTGAAATAACTTAGCTTTTCTCAGTTGATTTACAAAAAAAAACCAATAAGTTAAAAACATTTTGAAATTTTTCATTTATACATAAATATTACTATATCGGTAAAAAATAAAAATAATCCAATACTATAATAATACAAACATTTCTGTACTTTTTCTTGATAACATAATGGTGTTAAATATTATAAATATTAAATGCTTATCTAGTGCTTAATTAACTGTATGTCTGTATGTTACAGCTTATTCATTCACAAAAATTGAATGATTTCAATGCCACCTTTAAGACTAGAGATGACAATAGTAATAATTCAATTAAATCAACAGTCAAGCAATTAAAACTCGAGGAAGTTGGAAAAACAGTTAAAAAATTAACTCAAACCGAATTTAATGATGCCAATTTGAAGTTTATTATAAACACAGTCTCACCTTTTACGTTAATTGAACATCCGGCTTTCATAGAGTATTGCAAACTGACATCACAAAAAGTGCCAGTATCGCGAAGATCATTAATGAGGGATGTGGAGAAGCTATTTGAGGGTTTACTTAAAGAAATTAAAACAGAATTCAATAACATTGCACATGTTTGTTTAACGGCAGATTGTTGGTCCGTTTTTCATAGGTATGTCTCATTCATTAATTAAAATATCAAATAATTATAATAATATATTTATTCAGCAAGTAGTATTTTTATTTTTTGTAATATAAATATCACTATGGATGCTGTTTTTTGATACACGTATGGCTTAAATGAATTGTTTTTTTTGTTAATCTTTAATTGTTCTCGCTGATGTCCCGCTCGAATGAGTTGTTCCCGTGCGGATAAGAAGGGTATCCTTCATCCCCTTGGCGCCTGGCTTTCTCTGTTTACCAGGGCCCCATGTCGGAATCTTACGTTAACGCTGAGTCACGTTTACCGGGCTCATCCTTCATCGGTACGGTTCGGTTTTGCATGTGCAAACTGTTTAACCATCCGGAACAAGACCTCAGATCTGGTCATGAACTCGGAACTACACGGCCAGTCCGCTCCAGCTGCTTGCACCGCGGTCTCGAGTTTTCTTTTTCTTGATCAGTATGAGGGCATTCAAACAGCAGATGCTCGGCGTTTTGGTTAGGTGACCCGCAGCGGCAAGCTACATCGCCTCATAGGTTGAAACGGTGGCGGACACTTGGGAACCAAGCGAAAATATAAAGACGTAATTAATGCTGACACTATAAAATTCGAAATTAATTCTGACACTATAAAACCTGAGACACTAAAAATACAACAGTCAGGAGACGAATTTTGCAACGGTATAATTCTACCATAACTGGGAAATAGAAATAACAAATACTACAAAAACTTAGAAAATATTCAATAAAGCAGGAACTACTATATTTTAAAAATTGGTCACCTCACGGATCAAATAACCTGTTAGTAATACCAAAACGCTTAAGAGTGTGCAATAGTAAAAGTGTTGTGTATGTAACGCTCCAGAGATGACGTTGTGCGCTGTCACGATTTAAGATATACAGGTTAAACATCGGCCTATAACAAATAGTACTTTACGATGACTGGTGAACCAACTATCTGAAACAGCTGAGGGCCCAGAATCACTAGCGCTCGTTATGGTTTAAATATGTTAAATATATATATAATATCATAACGACATAAACCACTTACCACGGTTATCTGTTTTTGATACCAATAATACCTATAGTATATAATATTATTGAATCTTTAAATTTGTCCTCAGGGTGCGCTAGTAGTACTGGGAACAGCTGTTTCAGATAGTTCACCGGTCAAATTATGGGAGTTCGATACGCAACCTGTATATCTTAAATCGTGTGCGCTGTATCGCCGCCGTCGCGGCTAGACGTAACCACGCCCATGTCTCCGTGGCGAGACACGCGGCGTTCTCGCAGGAGTGGCGCATTATTATTTCATGGACAGTCTAGTTGAGCGGGTCCATACAATATTGACATTGACCATTGCGTAAATTGTCACCCGTGTATTTCTAATGCACGTACCATTTCGCCGCGCGCTCGATCTTCGCTATAAATAATAGATTTACTTTTTAATGAAAGCTCCTGATTACTTAAATATGTGTATAAATACATAAATTACAACAAATTTAACCAGATGGCTTGATTTAAATTTGTAACCTAATTAGTAATTACTTTTTTAAAATACACATAAAATAATAATTTGTTATGAGTAAATACATTTCTTAGTAACCATGTTGCGTCTTTTACATTTTAACCTGAAGCACTTTTCGTACGATAATCGATTATTCTCCTATATACGTATCTATGAGTAATGATTTAAATAGGTGGTTTATATTAATATAAACAGCATAATATACCTAAACCTAAGTCTAAATTAATAAATCTTTGGAAAATGTCATTGAGCACCTATTGAAAACTATCATTTAAGAAACAGTGGATTGTTTCAAGTTTCGATGAATAATATTTTTGAATAACAAGTACCTATTTAAATTAAATAATAAATGTTGTTACGTAATTTATTTTTGATAGATTATTCTGTACAGTATGTAGTTATGTTTGTATTATTTTTGTTTGAAAATATATGTAAAATTGTATCAAGTAAAGGAAATAAACATTTGGTGGAAATTTCAAGTATTTACGGTTATTCGTTTTTTAACTACAACAAAATAAGAATAACGTTCCATGAAAATTCGAGTCAATATCTAATAACTGGACTTTGGAGTTAAATAGGGCAGCTACAAAAATATTATTTAAATTTGATTTTAGTGCTTCAGGAGCAGTGGGAAATGAATAATAAACACCTAAAACAGGAGATGAATGTGAACCCAATGGGTTGTTCACCTCAAAATCATCGACATATAAGAAGTAGGGTATATAAACGACACCGTCCTCATTGAACAACAAAATTGTATCTTTCCATAATTGACTATTAATGCAATTTGTAAGCCCATTTTAATTTTTTAATATAAGAATCTAAAATACCTGGTGCCTCAAAGTATTTTCTGAATTGGAATTTTAATGGTAGGATAATGAATATATTTAACTTTTTTTTCGTCTACAGTGTTAATGTTATTTATTCGCACATCATCTATGGTGTTATCCAAAGTAATAATTTTAGGCTTTTCATAATAATCATTAATTTGCAAAAATTTAAGAAATTTGTACTCAGTGTCTGATTCTGCAAATGGATTTTCACAAAAATGAATAATGGATTTGAGTGCATTGTTTTGTATGGTGTTGTTGTCAACAATTAATTTCTTTAATTCATGAGCGATGGAATTGGTTTATTATGTTTGTTACATTTTGTTGAAGTTGGATAGCATCTTTTCTGGAGAAATTTTTCATAGTAATGAGCAGAAAATTGTATTGCACATTTTTTTAAAACATCGATATCTATATGTATTATAAAAAAAGAAATAGCTTTGAAGTGTCAAAATTCGTCTTTTTTAAGTTAATTAATCAAGGTTTTAAATTTACCTCTTGTGTCAAAACGAACTATTGTTAACACAGTACATTTAAAACTGAGTCGGGAAATAGTTCGTTTTGTAATACATGGAATCATTATTAATTCAAAACGCACTAAACTAGATTTAATAAATATTATGAAAATTTTATTGCTTGAAAAATACAAGTTTATTGTCTGTTATTAATATTAACCAGATACAGAAAAATATGAAAAAGCAAATTTTATTATTACAATTTTGTATTAGTTATGTATTATAACAATATCAATGAGTTCTAATGTATATGTAATAGGTAAGTTAAAGTAATAAAAGAAAAACATTGGAAAACTTAATAATAATTTTAAGAAATAACAATTTTTTTATAATTAAATGACTCAAAAAAATTAAAATCTTAAACTAAAGTAACAAAATAAAACAATAAAATCAACTTTAATATAAAATAGACAAAATAGTATGTAGTATGTTGAGTACCTACCCATACATTATTAGTTTTAGGTAACGAAATACTAATAAAATAAAAAAAAACAGTATAAAACTTTATAACAATTTTTAGAAATGATCATTTTTTTATAATTAAATGATTCAAACAAATTAAAATTTTAAACCACAGTAACGAAATAAAACAATAAAACCAACTTTAATATAAAATAGTAGGTATATAATATTATATTGAGTACTTATACATTATAAGTTTCAGGTAAATTATCTCAAAAAGAATCTTCAGTATAAATTATTATGTCATTTGACTTAAAAATATCTTTGTAGAATTCTGAAGCATTTTCTAGAACTATAAAAAACCGCATTACATTTTTAATATCTTTCTGCTTTTTGGGTTTCACGTGATTAATTTATGGTAACTACTCTAATGTATCAAAAATAGATAAATTAGCACCTTTTTTAAGGACCGGTACTGTTAAAAGTGAGGTGATTTGGTGAAATCCTTAATGTTTTTTTCATGTGGTGGCAAGTAACTTCTACCTGTATCACACCTTATATAATGGCTCTTTTTACATTTTAATTTACAAATAAAAGCGATAATACTTTCACTGATTTCTTTTAATTGCATTTTGGATCTTGCACCACCTCTTTTTTCTTGGGGACTAGACCCTAACATATAAGTAGATGCCAACAAATTTAATCGTCTACGTGTAAAAGTTGTTATTTGAGTGATGCTTGTTATGCATACTGGTATTCTATCTTCCTTATTATTAGGTATGTAATATTTAATTACATTTCTCACAGTTGTATTAGGCTTACGGCGATATGTTCTTTTTGGTCTTGTAACTGCTAGGAAAGTTTTAATAAATTTATCTTGTTGAATCTTGCTAGACAATTTTGATAAGTTATAACGGAACAAATTCAAATCTTCAATTGGCAGTTTAAAAATTTGACATTGAATATTTCTTTATGACCACAGTTGTTTTCAAAAGACCAATCTGAGTTTATATGATTTTTAACTAATTGTTTTTGTTTTTTCTGATTAATTGAGTTTCGTTTTTTACCATAGACTTCTACTTTTACAGGTTCGGGAAACTCTGGATTAGAACTTATCGAAGATAACTTGGATGTTGATGATTGAAAATTAGATATACTTGTGTTCATAAGAAGATTTGGAGTTGGATTTACAGTATCTAATATATTAATGACAGAATGTGCAAGACTATTATTGAAAGCTGAAGGTATTTCGATAACAACAAATTAATTATTGGTCACATCTTTATTAGGGTCATCGAAACAAAATTCCACATCCATATTTTCAAAATTTAGTACATTCATATCCTGTGTCATATACATGTCTTCATAAAATTAAAATAAATGTATTTCTGTATTAATTTAAGAATTCTTACATTTTGTCTTGGAATTATGGTTTCTTTGACAGAATTTATTGATACTAATAATTCAGAGTCAATGCAACTCATATTTTTTGATTTTTGTCTTTATCAACTTTTTTGAAACTGCTGTGATGGTATACATAATCTTTTCTGAAATATAAATGTACAGTACTTATGTATATTATATTTACATTAGACACTTCATTATTAACTCTTTAAAATGTACATACCTAAATACAAAACGTTCACTAATTTTATTGGAATTTATTACGATCCAATTTATGTAAGTCCGCGATGAAAATTAATTTACCCATTTGTCACATTGTTCAAAATTTAGTATATTTGAACGAAGTGTATAGTTATTTCCACTAGAAATAAACAAAATGTTGTTAACAAACGACGTGGTAAATTTGATAAATTTAAATAGGACGATTCCATTTTCTAAAATTCTAATTATTTAATCTATATAATCGTATTATAATATTATTATATAAATTATAATAAAGGTAATATAATAAAATATAATCAATAATAATGGTAGTATCAATTATACTACCTTTTTATTATATTCTATTCTATTTTTAGACGTGATGTTTTAGTAGTTGATACTGGAATTAATACTTGATACTTAATAAATGATAATAATTATGGAAAACATTTTGAATATCATAATTCATAATAAGAAGCAAACAGTGAAAATTTTAATAAATTAATGACACACAAACAATAAAAAAATATTTTTAATTACTTTCTAGTAAAATTATGTTTTGTATCTATTATAATATATGTACACACACACAAACACAATCAAATGGGAATACTTACATCTTCGTTTGATGAGCTTTCGTCAGTTAGGTACATTGGTATATGAAGACACTGACATACTGACAACCACAGGTACCGCATTCCACATATATAGCTTACCTGAAGAAAGAACCTTAAAAATAGTTATTAAAGGTCTCCTTAGGGAAATATCAGAAGCAGAAGTATTGGAAGAACTAGTCCAACTAGGATTCACAGCAACTAATGTTAGACAATTTGGAAAAAACTACCAAAAACTACCAACTCACATGGTAGTGTTAAAAAACTCACCAGAAAACAAAGGTATTTTCAACTTGCGTTCAATGTTTTACATGACGGTAAAAATAGAACGCTACAAGTCAAATACTCCACTACAGTGTTTTAACTGTCAAAAATTTGGCCACTCTAGTGCTCACTGTGGAGCTGCGCCCAGATGCGTTAAATGCGCTGGGAACCACCAAACTAAAGACTGCATTAAACCTTATGATGAAATGCCAAAATGCACAAATTGCGAAGGAGAGCACACTGCAAACTACAGGAAATGCCCAGCTTTCTCACAAGAGACAGAAAAAAGGCGTCCAATCAATCGTAATATAATAGGTCAATACACACATCCAAAACACCCATCATCAGTTCAAACGACATCGTTAGATGTAAACATACCCAACCTCATTCAATCAAACATGACCTATGCTGTTCGTAGAAAATCAAAAGACAACACAATCATTAAGCCTATTTCCAACCAACTCTAGAAAACCTAGTTGCAGTCATCACCTCAGGAAACACCGATGTTCAAACGATCATATCCACTGTAGTGGCACTACTTCCACTATAATTAAATCTCCTCAACCAATTATGAATTACACCAGAATCATGTTTTGGAACTGTCAAGGTGTAATTCGGAAACGCCTTGAACTCCTCAATTTAGTCCAGGAAAAGAAAATTGACATAATCCTACTGAATGAAACCCATCTGTCAACAAACAAAGAATTCAAACTCCCAAATTTCATCACATACACAACCAACAAAACCTTGGTCAGTGGGCGTCCACCAGCTGGTGGTACTGCTATTTTGGTTAACCGAAAATTCAGCCACATACAAGTCGAAATCGGCGGAGAACTATTTCAGCTCAACGATGGCGAAGGGTTAACACTGGGCTACGCTAGCAGGATACTAAAACTAGTGGAAACTCGATACACAACCACCGAGCAAGAGGCATTAGCTATTGTATACTGCTGCGCAAAATTTAGGCGATACATAATTGGTCACAAAAAAATTGCGCAAACCGACCACCAGGCACTGGTCCACCAAGGACAAAAACATGTTCAAAAACATGAGCAAAAAGGTAGCAAATATTATAAATACATGCGACGAATGCCAAAAGAACAAACCAATCAACTTTAAAGTTACAGGAAACATTATGGCACACAAACCAACGAAGCTGCTAGAAAGAATATCCGTCGACCTGATGGGACCATTACCAACCGGAAGGGGCGGAGTGCATTACATACTAGCAATATTAGACACGTTCTCAAAGTATATACGATTATATGCGTTAAAGAGAGCCACAACCAAAGCAATACTAAACAAGATCGAGTTAGACTACATCAAAACCATAGGCAAACCTGAATCGATACTTACAGACAATGGCACTCAATTCGCTAACAAAAAATGGCGTGAAAAAATGAACGAACTGGGAATAAAAGTATTTTCGACAATATACCACCAACAATCAAATCCAGTCGAGAGATACAATAGAGAAATCGGCAGAATACTGCGAACTTACTGTAACAACCAACATACTGCATGGCCAAATATGTTGGGAAAAGTAGAGGAATGGATGAACAAAATGAAATCCGAAATAACAGAAGAAACTCCATACGAAATCATGTTTAAAAAGAAACCAAGCAACCAAATACACAAGTTATTATATTAATATTATTCCCCGACCAACCAGGAACAGATACTGACATTATTTCTTTACCAAGGCAGAGAGAAGAGAAAAGAGAAAGGTAAACGCCAAAAGACACATATACGAAGTCGGACAACAAGTATTAATTAAAAACCACCAGCTGTCAAACGCGGAAAATGGTGAAATAAAAAAACTATTCAACCTATTTAACGGGCCATATGAAATAATCAAAGTGATTAGCCAAAATACCTTGGTGATACAGGAACATAAATATCATATCCGTCAACAAAAAGAGAGCAATTAACAAACGTGGCCGAAATCCGGCCATATTACCACTCAAACAACTGTCAGTAAGAAAAATGACACACGATTGGTCGATCGGATAAGCCAATCAAAACACACAACGGAACTAAGAATAAAGTATATAAGGACCGACACTTTACACAAGCAAACATCAGTTGTATTTAAGCCGGAACAATGGAGTCCAACGGTAAATACGAACAGTTGAAAAAAGCCGCAGCAGAAGCACGAAAACGTTCAGCTGAAGCCAACAAAGAAAACGAATATGGAGTAGCGTCAATCCGCCCGGTGAAAACAACATGTCACATTAAAGAAGAAGTGCGCAGAAAAAACAATGAAAAACATCTATATATGATAAAATGGGTCACGGAAGTAAACGTGGCCAGACAAAAAAACGACCGCGAGTGGAACACACCAGCGGACTGGAGAATGGTCACAGAAAGAACGTCCGTACATGTTTTCGCCCAAAATCGACCTTTTGGTTTTTGCCCAAATAATCTTTTTTACCCAAACACAAAAAAGAGTGATTTGGTTTTCGCCCAAAGAAATATTATTTATAGTAAACGAAATAACATTTTGGTTACCACTGTATTTTTTTTTTTATTGAGAATGTGTCTAAATGACTATACGTATACCTACATAATATTTAATAAACATAAGTTTATAGGTGTAAAACATTTAAAAAAAAATAGTATAATAATAAAAATCTAATAATTCGTCGAAGTTATGGCAGATATAGATTAGTGTAAAACATACTATAAAAAAAACCAAATAAATAGTCAATGTAAATTATATATGTAAAAACACAGAAAATAGATTTTAAATGATATATATAAGTGTAAGACATTTAAAAAAAAAATAATATTATAATAAAAATCTAATTATTTGACAAAGTTATGGCACATAGATCGCATATAATCGTAGTATTTTGTTAATTTATCATAAATTGGACAATCTTCCATTAAATCCTCAACAAAACAGTCAGAAACTTCTTCAGGCTCTAAAAATATTAAACCAAATGTACTATGTAACACAGTGGTTCAAAATTTAAAAAGGTGGCCAAAACTCCGAATTGTCAAACATTTTCCAAAACAATATATAATATAATATATAAAAACATTTAAAAACATTTTATACTCAAAATTTTTTTATTCAAACAATTTTTATTGTATATAAAAAAAAATACATTTTATTAATTGTCATCGCTACTATCACTATCTAAAATTATGAGTTCTTTTACATGAGGATGTAATTTTCGTTTTTTTTTTTTAACTTCCCTTAAATTACTTAAAAGAGGATCTGAAGATAATAATAAACGATTAAAAATATCCGTATTTGTATCAATTCTTGATGTTTTACGAGAATGATATTCACGGAAATTTTTTATGTCTTTATTTTTTGTCTCTTGCGCTTCTTCACTGAGTTGTCCTATTGGGATCATAAATGATTTTGCTATTGAGGACCCATAGCATAAAATTTTGTGAACGGAAGGTGGCATATAATACCAATTATATAATTAATTATATAATTATAATTTATATTTATTATTTTTATACATACATTTCTGCAGTTTCCCAACAATAATTTCCAAATTTGATAAAATTAATATTATAACCACTGGATAAACATTGGAGAATAATATAAAACCGAATAATAAGGTTTTTGTCGATACCAGTTATTTCTGCAGATATATCGTAGTTTTTAGAAAAACGTCTAGCCGTGTTGCCATCATTACTGCTGCCAAATCCTTGTTTTGGAAAATCAACAAGTAAACCCAACCTCTCGCGAAATTCATTTTGTATTTTAATTTTTCTATTTTTCATAATTGCATCATATCCACCCTTCTTGCTTGCCTGAAATAACCACACAGACATATAAGATTGTTATCATTTTATAAATAAAATATAATATATATATTATATAATACCTTCCACTTTTTAAAATCCAGTCTGTAAGATATGTGAAGAAGACATTCAAAAAATCGTATGTAGGCATGCAGCGTTGAAAGACCAAATCTTTAATAATGTTTTATTTAAACTTCAGAATTATGTGATTTAATTTATAATTATAATTAGTACTCACTTAAATGATGATTGCACCTCTCTTGTTTCTTTAATTAAAGTTAAATTGTTCATTTGTGATATTTTTAAACCACATACGTAACAAACCATTGACGAATTTTCATTTATTAGCATTGCATACCTATATTTATAATTTAATACAATTAAATAATACTCGTAATATTACATATAAATACAAAACAATATTTTTTTAATCCCTTTCCGTCAATCATTGTAAGTTCCAAATTGAAATTCACTGTCCCAAAGTCACTTATGTACGAAGAAAGATTTTTAAATTGTTCACTTATATATTTTCCTTCGTTTTGTGATACTTCAGTTGATTCTTTTAGGTATTGAAGTCTTATTAGTCTACAATATCGGACTGAAGAACACGTATGATTTTGCCATATTACATCATTTTTCGATTGGTTTACTAATCGAATAGGTACAATTGATGTTACAAACAACGAATCATGTACCAATAATTGATGAACTATCATTGTAATCACTGACTAAACCAAATTTTTGTATGCTTCGCCACCATGACTGCGTGAGGTGAAACCCTACAACCAATTATATGACTTGAAGGCCCAACTTTTGTAACGGCAATATGTATTGACATTTCAAAATCAATTACTACTTGTTCGGGTAAAAAAGTTTCTCCGATTCGATTACATTTATTGATAATTTGATTAAACACATATGCATAAGTTTCAGTTATTTTATTGGGCAACAAACAAATAAGCAATGGTATGTAATTTCCATTTTTAGAGCCATGTATAGTAAACATTTGAGTCCAAAATCGAGCACAGCATTTAAATGTTCCGTCAATGTAAATTGAATGGACCTCGCATAACATTTTTAAATTTGTATCGCATGAAAAAATAACAACATTTTTTATTTGATCATTGAGAATTAAAAATTGTTCACCTTTACAAGTTATTACATTCGTATTTCCTAAAGCTAAATGAGCTTCAATAATATTTTTAGGAATTGCTGGAAGAACTTTTCTACGACTGTCATATATAACATTTCTAATTTTATTTATATCGTCATTGGTGAAATTCTCTATAAAAGAACTATTTTGTGTTAACTCTTTTAGTATAATTTTTTTTTGGATAAGTATGGGCATCATCTATTGTCTTACTTTTTCACGCTGTACTTACAATTTGCCTATTAATTTCGTTTACATTTGATGGATCATGGTCGTGTTCAATGGAATCTAGTTCGCTCGTTAATATTCCTGCTGCAGTCGTGTATATCTTCGTTGTACAAATACGTTTAATACAGCGCCAACGAATTAAGCCAGTTGTAATATTTTCCGAACCAAAATTGAGGCGCATAGAACCACAACAGCTTAACCCACAAAAAATCAAATTATCTTTTATGTGACAAATTGTTTCAGATTGATATAATATTTGAAATCTACTATGGCCTATCCCTCAAAAAAAATTATTCGCTAGATGGCAGCACATAATTCGTTTTGGCATTGATAATTAAATTATTATTTTCAGTGCTAAAATGGCCTAACCCGTTGATAGCGGGTTAGGCCATTTTAGTTTTCAAATTAATTTGCCGCCAATATGTTAGGCAACTGATAAAAAAATAATAAAGTTACCATTATAATGTTATTTTCAATCTGTGAATCTTATCTAATAATAGATTATTAATTGGTATTTGGTACACTAAGTCTTACAAGGTTAAGTAGTGAACTTGTACTGTTGTACTAAATTATCTTTTATTCATTAATTTAATATGGAATTTATTGAGATTTGACCATAATTTTCCAAAAGTTATTAAATAACAATGGATGAGGAGGATATAAATTATGTTTTAGAAGCAGGTAAGAAACAAACATAAGATAAATAGTTAAAATAAATATTGTTTATGCATAGTTTATAATAATTTATTCTAAATAAATATTTGTAAATAGATTCTGAATCAGACTTTTTTGAGGATTCTGGATCTGACTATATACCTGTTTGGGCTGCCGGCTATTAGCTTGCATTTGGCCGGGCAGCTACTTAAATATAGGGAAAATGGTGTTCAACTTGGGACGGGATAGGTGACCACTAAATATAAATGATAGCACGTCGTATATAAATGATAATAGTATATTAAAGATACAACAAATTTGTATGTCGGTCGAGAAAACGTGTCTTCCCGAGCACGACTTAAAACAATAATAATAACAGAGATGATATAATAATAGATAGGTATATATTACCGATCGGCACATACGCCGCGGCGGGGCGGGGTATCGGCGGCGGCTGCAACAGCTGATGCGGCTATGTGACGACACGCAGGTGAACGGGGAGTGGCGGCTGCGACTGCGACACCGGACGATGGCAAGCGGCCGGATACGCAACTGACCGGATTACGTAAGGCGCAAAGGACGTAATCCCGGCACTGAAAACGTCGTCGAACGCGGAACACACGCAATAATAATATTGACGGTGGACGATATACGCGGTCGAACACGACGACAACGGCGTCGAAAACACGATAATCGCGCGCGCGCGAAATAACAATACACGACTCGGTACGCGTATAAAATAATAAATATGCCCGGATAATTCGCACCACATGCGGCTATCGATGAACGGCACAAAAACAACGGCCGGACGCGACGCACGCACGGTCTGCTTGCGTAGAGCGTAGGGCAAAGACAAGTTCTAAATCGCCGGCGACGACTCGGCCGGAGGCCGGCGTCCGTGGGCTGCGCGTTGCGCTGTCTCGCGGACCGGTTGCTGAATGTCGCGACGAAAACGGCGGCAAGTTCAAACAATACCTGATGGTTATGATTCTAACAGGTCACACGTTAGTGACTCTGAGGAAGAAAGAGCTGAAAATAATTCAAACGATGTGAATAATTATGTTTTACAAACAGGTAAGAAATAAAATTAAAAATAATAGTTTATGCTTAATATTTCATAATTACTGACTATTAACAGATTCTGAAACAGTATTAGACAGAAGAAATGAAAATTTGGAAGGTGAACCTAGGATTGTTTCTAAAAAGAGAAAACAGAATAAAGACACTTGGGTTAAAAATGTAAGAAAAATTAAAAATCTTCGAGGTGAAAGCTATACTAGTTCAAGGAGAAATTTAATGCCACCAAAAACATTTTTACCAGTAGTATGTAAGTGTTTCAATAAATGCCATAATTTAATCCCAGATTCAAAACAAAAATATCTTAATTCTAAGTTATTTCAAATGGATAGTTATGATTTACAATCAGCTTTTCTATTTGGTTTGATAAAAGTTATTGACAAAAAAAGAAGTTATACAAAAAATCAAGACACTTCAAGAAGAAAATTTACAAGAGAATATTATTTGCCAGTAGAAAATGGAAAAGATGAAAAAGTGTGCAAAGATTTTTTTAAAAAATTATTTTTGTTATCTGATGGTCGAATATCAAGACTCGTTAAGTCCAAAATGGTTTCTAATACTCCACCAAGGGACAAAAGAGGTAAACACACTCCGTTCAACAAAACTGATAACTTGAAAATTGCTAAAATAAAAGAATTTATCAACAAATTTCCAAGCTATGAGTCCCATTACTCCAGGATAAAAAATTTGAACAGAAAATATTTATCTCCAAATTTAAATTTAAAAATGATGTACAATCTTTATAAAAATTATAGCTCAAGCCCTGTATCATTTTATATTTTTCAAGAAATTTTTTACAAGCAATTTAATTTGCATTTCCACGCTCCTATCTCAGACAGCTGTAAAAAATTTGAGACATTTAACATGAAATTAAAGTTTTCAAATGATAATGAGGAAAAAGCTGTGTTGGAAAATGAAAGAGAACTTCATCAAAGGAAAGCTGATAGTGCTCGTGAAGGATTGCAACTTGATGGAATTAGAGCAAAAGGAAATGACAATATCACGTGCATTGCATTTGATCTTATGAAGACCTTAGCAACTCCTGTCTTGTCAACTGGCATATGTTACTATAAAAGAAAACTATGGACATATTGCTTTGGAGTTCATAACCTTGGTAACAATAATGTTATTATGTATGTTTGGGATGAATCCATTGCATCAAGAGGACCTCAAGAAGTAGGATCTTGCATCTTACATTATATAAAAATTATGTCACTTCTCAAAAACTTATAATGTATTCTGACCAGTGCGGTGGTCAGAACAGAAATATTAAAATGGCTGTTCTGTGTAATTATATAGTTGCAAGTCTCTCATTTACAGTAAATGAAATAGATCATAAATTTTTAGTTAGTGGGCATTCGTTTCTACCATGTGACCAAGATTTTGGTCTGATAGAGAAACAAAAAAAATTTCATTCTGAAATTCATGTACCAGATGATTGGAAGTCAGTGATAACATCTGCTAGGAAAAGAAATCCATTTCAAATTGTCAATATGACAAAAAATGATTTTTTTTCAAGTCCCTGGAGAAGCAAATTACTAATAGAAAAATTGATACAACAGATCAGAAAGTAGAATGGCTTAAAATACAATGGTTAAATTATAAAAATGACCAGCATTTTAAATTTAACTATAAATATTCCAACAATTCTGATTTCCCATTTAACAGTGTTTATATTGGTAAAAGGATATCTAAAATTGAAGATTATACTGGAATGTTAGATCTATTGTATCCCAATGGGCATACAATAACCGAAGCAAAAAAAAAAGATTTGTTAGATTTACTTGCATTTATACCACCAATAAAACATCAATTTTATAATAATCTTAAAGTTGATAAAAATCATGATGAAGATTATCCAGATCGAAACGAAGATGAACATAGTGTACATAGATAACTTGCAACCATAAAAATAATATTTTATAATTATTATTACCCATTATTATTAAAATGTATATGATTTTAAATTATATTATTAAGTTTAAATTTATGATTTTTAAAGGTTTATAAGAGTTCTCTGACATTAATATTATTTAAGTTTTTCACCCAGTGTTATTAGTTTGTTTTTATTTTTAATTGATTTTTATTTGAAGACTGATAATGTGATATCAATAATTATTATTAATCTGAAAGATCTCAGAGTTGTTTTCATAAAAAAAATATTGTAAATAGATAACTATTGTTTTTTTTTTTTTTTTAGTTTCCTTGTTGATTGAAGTAATTTGATGAAGAATAAAGTCTTATAATATTTCTTTAAATAATATTTATGTACATTACAAAGAAACTGATTAATGAAAATGAGTATAGAAGTAAATTCAAATTGTATATGTTTTTTGCACTAAGCTCAGAACACTGATTTTATCATGTGATGAAAATATTATAATCATAAAAATATATTTCAATCATCAATTATATTTTAATTGTATACTACAACTTGAAACCAGTACAATCAAGTTAATATTATTAAAAGAATCAGATCAAAGTAAATAACACATTTTCAATGACCGACCTAACCCACCTGACATTGCATATAATAAATATTTTTCAAAATATTGAGTGGCCTAACCCACATTAAAACTTAACCAATATTAAGTGGGTTAATGCTTTATAGATGGTTTTAAAGGCAAGGATTTATAATATATTTAGTTGAGTTTATTTTCTATAAGTGGATTTTATAAGAAAAAATTTTTTTTGAAAAATAGTCAAATCTATAATTGGCCATACTGTATAAAAGCACTTTTGTGGGTTAAGCTGTTGTGGTTCTATGCGTCTCAATTATACTTATAGTTCTTGAAAGCATTCATTTTTTTTCCTCTTTTACTTTCTAAAAACACCACATCCATTTTAAGTTTTAAGTAAAATGATATATCGGCACGAGCGAACGACTGCGGTATGTGATTTTATTTGGAATATTGTATCCGTACATTCAGTGCAATTATCGATTATAACTTATCTTTATCGGCAAGTAATGATAAGATGATCGCTAAACTAATTGTGGTACTAATTGGGTAAGCCAATAAAACTTTATCGGTCACAGATAAGGCGTACATATTAATATATTATAACATTGTCGTCGTATGTACCAATTTTAAATGACTATTGTACTGTTCGTACAACTGAAAAATTAAAAATATTCTTATGAACAAACGGGATGATAATAACTCTTTTTTGTCTACTAAAGATTATAGTAAATAATAAATAAATAATAATAATGCATTTTTTTTTACCAATAGGTACATCATTTTTCAAATTGTAGTATTTGAGAACATTAATTACCTGTGTATTTATTACTTGGTATTTTCCATTTAACGCCATTTACCTAACATATTTTTTAATTTAGAATATGGAGCTTTTAACTGGAATGCATTTTGATGTTTTTTTTTTTTATATTAATAGACAGTGATAACCAAAATGTCTTTTCGTTTACTATACATAATATTTCTTTGGGCGAAAACCAAATCACTCTTTTTTGTGTTTGGGTAAAAAAGGTCATTTGGGCAAAAACCAAAAGGTCGATTTTGGGCGAAACCCGATTCTCCCGAAAGAACAATCCACCGATACATTCAATTTGTACGAAAGAACATTCAGTTATCAGACGTAGTCAACTATATAACGGAATGCCTAGCAAAGTATGGAAAACCGAAAAATACAAAGTCTGCCATAGAAGAAATTACCCCGTTGTGGTATTTATCCCGAAACAAGTTACAGAGCGTATTGGAAGTTAACTGTGTGTTTGGAAAATGTATGGAAAATGTCAGAAAACGAATGTTAATGACACTAGTTTCTAACGAGAAAAAAGCTCATTGTTTGATGTGTAAAGCGATATTTAAAGATAGATCAATTTACTCAAAAAAATTAATGGCAATTCACATGAATAATGAAAAAATTAAGTTTGATAAACCTATTTATGTTGGATTTGCAATATTAGATATTTCAAAAACGATAATGTATCATTTTCATTATAATACAATGAAAAACATGTATGGAAATAAAATTGATATTGTATATTCAGATACTGATTCACTAGTTTATGAAATTAGAACTTTAAACTTTTTTGATGACATAAAACATAAATTGTTGATACTTTTATTGATACTTCAAACTATCCTAAAAATCACTATTGTTATAGTGATCTTAGAAAAAATCAACAGGGGAAATTTAAAGATGATATTAAATCTGAAATAATATTAGAATTCATTGCTTTACGTCCTAAACTTTATGCATATAAAATAAATAACGAAGAAGTAAAAAAAGCTAAGGGTGTAAAAAAGTATGTAATTGATAAACACATGGAATTCAGCGAATATTTAGAAATATTAAATGCTTATACCAATAATTTATCTGATCAAAAAATATGTAAAACAATGAATTTTATATAGTCGAAAGAAAATTGCTCTTAGTGCTAATGATGATAAAAGAATTATTATGCATGATGGTATTAATACTATTGCATATGGACACTATCTTTTAAAAAAAAAGTACATATTGTATTTTATTTTTAATCGAATAAAAGTGAATAATACATAAAAAAAAAATGTAAAAATTAATACCTACTAAATAAATTAAATATAGATGGAATAAAAAAAAAACTCACAAATAATATAACAAAACATTAATTAATTTTTATTATAATTTCAAAATTCATATTTAACCCCTTCATACAGGAATTTTTATTTTTTTGCGAAAAAAAATGTACTTATGTACAAATACATCGAAAGTTTAGTTTGTGCCAAATATGGCATATACGGCCACCAAGCATTAAATAGTAAAATTTTTATTTATCCCATTTTGGAAACATGCACTCAAAATATATTTTTGTCATTATTGATGGGTACTCATGCAATGGTCCAAGTGACTTTCTTGCATTAAAAATGTATTTAATACAAATAAAAAACACATTTAACTTATAAGAAAATTTATTAAACAGTCTTTGGTTTCTTTTACATAACAAATAACATTTTCAGTATTAACATTGGCATAATTAATTGAAATATTATAATATGTAATAACAATATCCTCTTGTCTTAATTATGAATAGAAATTTAATAAAGAAAATACCTACTTTATAACAGTCTTATGTTTTTTTTATATCACAAATTTAATTTTCAGTTTCAACTGTAGTAATTATTTAAAATTTAATATAGTATAATAAAAATATCCTCTTGTAATGGTTTAAAATTAAACATAACAAAAAATAACAATAAAATAAAATAAATAATACTTAGTAATAAAACAGCCTTGTTTTTTTTTCAATTTAAATGCTAAAAAAAACTTAATAAAATAATATAATACATTTTACTCATCGTATCACTGTGTATGAAATAATAGGAAGCAGTTTCTTTCTTGGTTGAAACATAATGGTAATGTACATTTAATACAAGAGGCCATCGTTTTAGACTTGCAAGTTGGATACTTACAACGAGAACGGCTTATTAGTTGAATTGGAAGGTGGTCCATCCCATCAAGCCTTAACTCTTCTGCTGGTAGTTCACTGCAAGGACCTCTTCTCTTCTTTTAGCATTATACAAAGATTGAGTTGTATTTTCTGATGATAATGGACGACCTTTTTTTTCGTGGACTTGGTTTTAAGACCTCACATAGAACCTCTGATATTAATAGTTTAAAATCCACCTATGGTATATGTATCTGGATACAGGTACGGTACAAAAGCCAGGCGTTTACCACACATAAATCAATCATATGATAGAACATCTTCATGTAGTACTTTCTTGATATTAATGATATTCTATAATAAACTAACATAGAATCAAGTAAGTCCACTCCACCCATATACTGATTGTATACATCAACTGCCTTTGGACATGGTACCATTTTCTTAATTTTTAATGACCTGAAGAACCGTCGTTTCTCTACAGTGGGTTGACTTCCAACATAGGTTGATACCATTGTGACTACTTTGTTGTCAAACCACGACACTGCAGATACTTTAACATTGTCAATTGTTGTAGTTTTTTCACACATTGAACCTCCTCCTAGTTTTTTAAACTCTTTCTCATTTGGCATTATCAGTCCTGAAATACGATTTAAACGAGCTGTTCCTAAAGGAAGTATACCTTCTTTATCTAAATATACCATAAGCGACAAACTTGTGAACCAACTATCAAAAAATAATTTATAATTTTGTTGACGAATTTTTTTAAGAATTACTCTGACATTGATTGACGATTTTGTGCTTATGGTTTATAACCTAATACAGTAACAGTTTTAATTCAAGAGATGGAGACGAACGTCGGTCTTCGAGAGTTCGAACCCAAGTACAATAATTAATGTACAATGTGTCTTCGTTTCATATCAAAATAAAATAAGTAAAAATAAATATTGTTAAAGCTAAATGTTTCTTATAAAACAAAAATAGATTGATACGTTTATTATTATTTTATATTTAAATTAAAACTGGTGACAGATAACAGGTCTGCGTTGTTATAATATCTATACAATATCATAATTTTTCAAAGATAAATATAGAACACACGACACACGCATTCACTATTCATAATTTTTGTTATTCTTTGTTTAAATAACCTTAATCCTTATCCAAGTTATGGACACGGTACACAGTAAATTAATGTATTTTATTTTAAACTGTGTTGTTAACTTGTAGCCTGTAGCTGTAGGTATTAAGGTAACTATGTAATATTATGTTCACAGGTTTATACAAATTACAATTATGCCTACTAAATTATATTATACACCCCAGTGCCAACAAACGCCCACCCACCCAATTTAGGTGGTTCATTTGAACCACCTAAAGTACGTACTCGGCGCCACTGGCACTCCCCAGTTTTTTTTTAAAATTAAAATTTAAAAGTAATTTAATAGGTATGTATTAGAAAATATGTAATAACAAATATAGGTGCTTTACCTGAATGATCCACGTAAGCTTTGTATTTTTTTTGACAACAAATTCCCTATTGGCTTCTGGAAAACTGGGCTTGCAAAAATTAACCATCTCATCGTATGCATCATTGCGTAGATGTTTGTTGCTATAATCTTTTGATTTACTTTTCCAAAGGCAGGAAAAGGACTTATAAATGTTTAAGAAATCTATTAAGAATTCTTTGGACCAACAGCGAACATCAGACATGCTAAGATACTTGAATAAAATAAATTATAATGTAATATTTATATTTTATTCTTAATGTTTATTAATAATAATTAAAAAATATATACATTATTTTAAATTATATGTACTTACGTATTAAAATATCATAGGTACCAGTAACCTGTTCGCTTAATTAATATTTAATAGTCTTCAATAATTAAATTTCTTAAATATCGGAATTCAAAATAATTACGCGGGCAGTGATTGAACGGCGCGTCGTCACAAAAATGAAAAAAAAAAAACGATAAAATGATTAACCACGCGCAAGAACGGGCAACAACCGTACAGGTTTGAACACGATCAATCCTGCAAGACGTTAAATCGTTTAGACGGAAATTCTTTCCCGCGTGATAGCCCTCACGCCATTCAATTGCGCGGTCAAAACTCTACGTGTGTAGTCCGCTTAAGTGTTTCCGAGAATCACTGTTACGTCGCGTCGGGCAGCCGCGCCGCGAATGCAACTCGCGCACATGTCAATACTCGCGAAAAACGAAATATATTTTTATATGCACAACCTATAAAAACTACTAAAAGCGGTAGTAAATTAAACATACTTCCTGAAGTTCAATTTTAATTTCGAAAAAAGGGTTAAATTCGTAAGCTTCTAGACTATGCTTTGTAGGAACCACTTTTTTGATTTAAGACCAGATGTTCCCAAAATAAACATAAATGTAATGCAATTATTTCATGAGGTTTTTTAAAACTAATTTCTTAATTTTAAGGTCCTTTAAAATTGAAAATTGAAAATCGACTTCCTAGAAAGCCTAGTAATTTTGTCAAAGAGTACATACATGTATTAAAAATTAAAATCAGACATTCGGAAGTATGCATATTTTACTACCGCTTATTGGTCTAAAACATACGAAAAATACGTATGATGCGATCCCCTTAATATCATCGATAAATGATAATCAGCGATATAGTTACTCGAGAAAACCATTATAACATTGATACATAGCTGATGCCTAAGTTAAATAATGCCGTGGTTATCTAACAAATTATCAAAGGTAGGTAATTTATTTTATTGGATTTTTTCCCCATAACGTATATTTTAACTATTCCAGTATCGTTGCAGACATCGTATTCGTTTGACATCGCTTTGATTCGCAGTTCATCAGTTCGAAATTTCGCAGTTCACCCGTTCAAGTGTCATTGCATTTTTAAATATTTATTTTTTATTTACGTAAAATATTAAATATGGATGTAGATACTATGCGTAGTAAACTCAACGATTTATTTAATAAGTTAATTAGTCAAAAACGGACTGACAATAATTCTTATTTTAGTTTATCGGAGTATAGTGAGCAAATTTCCAAAGTTAAAGAGTCAAAAAAAATATTAAGTAGGTACTAAGGGATTGAAAAAATCGGTAAAAGATTACAGGATGGTTCGTAAGTATGAAATATTAATGGTTAATGGAAAAGAACGCTTGATAAAACCAGTACCAGAAAATAATAATACTATGCTTTATTATGAATCAAATGAAGAGCTTTTTGATATTCTTCATACTACTCATTCGTCTATTGGACATGGTGGGAGAAATCGAATGGTTGCGGAAATAAAAAATAAGTATTGTAATATAACTAATGAATCAATTATGCTATATTTACAACTTTGTTCACACTGTCAAAAGAAATCTACAAATAGAAAAAGAGGACTGGTTTCCAAACCAATATTACACAATGCTTTTAACTCGAAAGCACAAGTAGATTTAATAGATATGCATTCCCAACATTTTAACGATTTTCGGTTTATTTTTGTTATCAAGACCATTTAACGAAATTCGTAATTTTAAGGCCTTTAAAAAGTAAACGTGCAGAGAAGATTGCATATAATTTACTTGACATTTACACGACCTTTGGCGCACCAGCTATTTGGCAGTCAGATAATGGCCGTGAATTCGTAAATTCGACTGTAACTGAACTGCACAATACGTGGGAAGACGTCAAAATTGTTCATGGTAAACCGAGGCACAGCCAGAGCCAAGGTTCTGTGGAACGAGCAAATAGAGATGTAGAGCAGCGATTCTCAACCTTTTTTCATTCACGCACCCCTTGACCACTCACTACTACTTTACGGACCCCCAAATGCCAATTTGTCATATATTTTTACATAAGATAGATATGAATTTACGAAATAAGTTTAATAATGAAAAATTTGATTTATTTTGATCAACATGCGCAATACATTGTATGTATAAAAATAAATAATAAAAATAATATTGAGTTAAAAATGTAATTTTAATGTGATCCTTGAGCTTGTTTGTTAGCACTTAACTTTTTGAAATCTGGCTCCACGGATGATAAAAAAACTCGTAAGTCTGAACTCACCGAGAGTCTATTGCGGTACCTATTTTTAATAAATGTGTATGACGAAAAGGCTCTTTCCACTAATACAGAGCTCGTAAACGGTAGCAAAACATTGAATGCTTTGTAAGAAAGCTCAGGATATTCGTCTTTCACATTAGCCCAAAAGGTGATCAGTGATTTTTTTTCAAGAAATGCTACTTGGAGTGAAGAGTCCGTTTTCAGTTCAATCAATTTTTCTTTTTCACGGGCTGATAAAACTGCAGATTTGAAATAAATTTCACTGAAAGGGAACATAATCCAGTGGTCTTCTTTTCCACATTTAGGGAAGTATTTTGCAAAAGCTGTTTTAAGCTCATTCAAATGTTGAACAATTTGGTGTTTGATGCCTTGTGATAAGTTCATATCAGTTTCACTGAGAAAATCATGCAGTGCTTCAAAAATTTCTGGTTGGTTATTCTCAATACACGTTTTCCAAAACTCTAACTTTTTAACAAAAGATTCTATTTTGTCATTAACTTGGAATATTGTCACTGCACTGTTTTGAAGAGTCAAATTTAGATTGTTTAATTTCAAAAAAACATCGGATAAGTATGCTAGTTTTTGAAGCCATTCATGGTCGTTAAATTTTGATGACAGTCGAAAAGGGTGGTCTTCAAAAAACATTTGAACTTCATGCCTAAGTTCAAACAAACGAGTAAGGACTTTACCTCGTGATAACCATCGAACCTCAGTATGAAGAAGGAGGGTTTTGTGAAGACTTCCCATGTCTTCACACAATAATGAAAATATTCTGGAGTTCGTGTGGCGAGACTTGATGAAATTGACCACTTTACAAGAATCGTCCAGAACGTCCTTCAAATCTGCAGGAAGAGGTTTCGATGCAAGAGCTTGCCGATGGATACAACAATGAGTCCACTTTATTAGTGGGGAAACTGCCTTAACACGTGCAAGAAGACCAGAGTAACAACCTGACATAGACTTACCACCATCAGTACTTAAACCACAGCATTGTGACCACTTTATTTTTTTTTCGGCGAAGTAAGAATCAATAGCATGAAAAATATCTGCACCTGTTGTGCGTCCAGTCAAAGGATGGCAGAGCAAAAGACCTTCTTCGCTTTCATTTTGTTTTATATATCTTGCAATAACTAACAAAACAGCTAATTGTGCTACATCAGTACTCTCGTCAACTTGAATGGAAAACAATTCACTGTTATTGATGTCTTTTAGTATTGTCTCCTCAATATCATAAGAAATGTCTTTGATTCTACGACTGACTGTGTCATTTGATAGTGGGATAGCATTTATTTTATTGACATATTTTTCTCCGAACATACAATGAACTGCATCTTTAATGCTTGGCAAAATCAAATTTTCACCGATTGTGTGATTTTTACCACTTCTGGCGATATTATAACTAATTCGAAACGATGCTTCAACTGCATCTACGTTAGCATTACCAGAAGAGAGGTAGGTTTGCATATTGCACTTATTTTTATTTTCAAGTAAACGTTTGAAAAAAGTTACATCTTTGTCCTTTAAATCTGAATGTTTAGTAATCAAATGACGAGTAAGTTGTGAAGGTTTCATACTGCTATTAGCTAGTATTTCCCCACAGATAACACATTCAGGTTTAGCGACATTATCAATCGCAATGAACGAAAACCCGTGGCAAAAATATTCTTCTGAATATTTCCTAATTTTTCCCGGCACTAGAAATTTAGTATTACTAACCTATGGTAACTTCTTAAGATTTTCTGTGGAAATATTAGTAATTGATGACGGCACTTCTTGAGTATGAATAGGATCGTTTGATTCAGTAGTTTTCCTTTTACTTTTACTGACGCTACCAGTTTTTAACCAATGATCCATGTTCGAAAAGTGTGAAAATGTTAAACAATGTCAAAAAAAAATAGTAATTACAAATACGTTGTGTGTGTGACACGGTCTCTTTGAAAGCAAGTGACTGACTAAATATTGGAATACAAATATCAAACAAATCATTCACAAGAATAGTTTTATCTGAATTTAAGATAAAAATAGTATGTAATTGTGACGAGCAACGCCACATTACCAGATTACATACAATCTTATCGTACCGCCGCGCCGCCTAGAATGATATATTATACCTATTATAGTATTATACACTTATACTAAATCGTATAAGTTACGAAAAACCTATTTACAACATTTACAATATTTCACTACTAGTTTCACAAGTAATTTCAATTAATTACAACAAATTTCAATTTTTCCGCCATTACGCTTTTTTCCGGGGACCCCCTAATACCTACTCGCGGACCCCTAGGGGTCCGCGGACCCCCGGTTGAGAATCGCTGATGTAGAGGATATATTATGTTGGCTACGTGGATGGCAGAAAACAAAAGTACGGATTGGCCCTCTGGTTTGAAATTTATTCAGTTTCAGAAAAACCGAGCTCTTCATTCAGGTAAAAAAAAGTATTTAGTATAATATTAAAATAATATAAAATAATTAGGTAATATAAAGTACGTACCAGACTACCAGCTATCACGATTCACGATATTATATATCGCGATATTATTATAATATATTAAATTTAAACTATTTCAGTATTATACATTTATATTTTATACTATTACCTACCTTTATAGATTATTTAGTATTTACAGTTTAGATTAATTAATAACAAATTTATTATATATAGTTATTATCAGTGATGTAGTCCTAAAAAAATGCATAGGTACACGCCTTAATAATTATAAAAAATAACTGTATTATATTTATTGTGCTAAAAAGTTTTAGGCTACTATAATTGTTCCAGGCTCAACTATGGTTTTTTATGGTAGTTATTAAAAATAGTTTTTACTTTTTTCAAGGTATTGGAAGATCTCCTTATGAGGCCATGTTTGGCTGTACTGCCAGAACAGGACTATTATCGTTTGGTCTACCAAATTATGAAATAAATTCATTAAAAACAGAAGAAGATATAGAAGAAATGTTTAAACAAATGCAAGAAACTGGATTACACGATTCAAAACAAATTATTGAAGAAGTTTTTTCACCGATTTCAGAACAGCAAGAAAATATGATAGATACAGGTAAATTAATATTATATTTAAAATTTTAAATATTATAAAAAATAACATACCTACTATTTAAACATATTAGATACAAACCTAAGGAAATGTGAAAGATGTTTTATTTTCCTCGAAGCAGACAATGAAAGTACAAATTGCATGAGTTGCCAACGCCATGAGCAAATACCGAATGCACTACATAAATCAAGTGAATGTTTAAAGAAACAAGCTAAAAAAATGATGACTATTTCAAATAAGAAATTTACTCCGCTAGAAGTTGGTACCGCAGTTAAAGTTTCAATACCCGATGTTGATCGAGCACGTGGATCACCACGAAACCTATTGGCAGTTATTATCCAGGTTGAAGATGATTTATATAAATTAGGTACTTATAAAATTATAATTATATTATTTAGATATATTTATTTGAATTTATAAATGCTTATCTTTAATTAGGTACAGAGAACGGCATTATTAAACATTTGTGTACTCGATCGCAGATCGATCCCTGCAAAGAATGTTTCATTGATTTGGTATCTGTAAATACCGAAAAAGAAATTGGACTGAGAGAAGCTGCAGGATTTAGTAGTGTCACTGGATCACAAGGTTACAAAAGGTGTAATTGCAAACTAAAGTGCAGAACAAACAAATGCATTTGTCGATTAGCGGGAATATTGTATGATTCAAAATGTCACAACAGCATGCCTTGCGAAAATATATAATTAATAATAAATATAATATATAATTAATAATAAAAAAAATTATAATATAATTAATATTAATAACTGTAGTCTGTAATTAATTAAATTAATGTGTATTTTCAGTCATTTACGTAATTGACTAACAGTCATTGGTTAATAACGTTAATATTCGATCATTGAGGTAAAATTGATTTATTTTGTTTTGTAATTTACAACAATAATCTATTATCTTGGAAACTGACGTTATTGCCCGGTAGCTTACGAAAATAACCTAGCAACTTGGCTTCTAACGTTAATGACCGGTTAATAACGTAAATGTTCAGTTTTCATCATTGACCGTAACATATATACTTCATAATTGTATTAAATCTGATAGACGTTTAACCACTAAGCCTCTAACAATTTTCCAATCCTTATACAACTTTACGTTACAGTTATCACGTTTTAAAATACAGCAACCTCTATCTAAATCAAAATACAGTTCCCTGATATTTTCAATATCAATTTCCATCAGATTTGGTATTTTAGGTTTAGATCGAATATTTGGTTTTGCATAAAGTATAGGTTTGTGCATACTGAAAAAAAAATGTAATATATATGTTATACAGCTTATGCTGCATAGTTAAATGTTTAACCCCACCATGCATGTAGTGCCATTTAATAAGTTTTTCATAGTTTCCAGCTTTGATAATAAAGTTACAACGTTACTGCATAGATGGCCAGATTCGGCACAAAAAAGCGAACTTGTAAGGTTGATGTAAGGTACCTACGTCTATCTAGCAGTAAAATTACGAACTAATGGTGAAAAATAAAGAATGTGAATAAAGAAAAAGCAAAAATGTTATTCGGATAATATATCTGTTTGTGATATAGCGATTATATGTTTTTAATAATTAATAACACTTAAAATTTAAATATTATAATTCATTAAATATAATTTTGGTTTAGAAAAGAAATGAAAAAAGTGATGGAAAGCCAACGTAGTGGTTCTTTTAAGGATGATATTTATGTACCTACACTGTGGTTTTATGATTTATTATTATTCACTAAAGACCAAGAAATACCCACGGACAGTATTTCAAATTTGGGTGAAAATGAATGTCCTGTGATGAATGAAACGATGCTTGATGATGATGAATCAAATGATATAACTGACAACACAGAACCAATTAGTTCAATTGTATCTGAGGATCAACCACAAAACACGGTAATATTCTATTCATATTTAAATTTCATTATTTAATTAATAGTATAATATATTCAACTATAATAATAATAATAATAATAATAGTAACAATGAATACACAAAGTTATAGATGCTAAGCTCTTCCAGCTCTAATCATAGCATCTTGCCATTCAACTCTTCCTTCAGTATTAAAGAATTCTTTATAATGATCTCTGTTTATTTTTGCTCTTATAGTAACAGTTCTTGAATTAACTGGCTGTAAACCCACTAATTCCACTGCATTGTTCCTCCAATCCTCTTGGTGTTTTTCACAACCATCTGTATCCTCGCTATCAACTGTGGTTGGTGAAATGTATGCATTGCATCTTCTTCTTAAAAAGTTATGTAAAACACATATCACTAATATAACATAAGATATATTTTTTGGCTTCATGTTGATAGGTGTGTGCAAAATACGAAACCTTGAAGAAATAATCCCAAATGCATTTTCAACTACATTACGAGCTCTGGACAATCTGTAATTGAAAATCCTTTTTTCAGAATTCAAATCTTTCTGGGCATACGGTTTTAAAAAATGTTCTTCCAAAGAAAATGCCTCGTCACCAATAAACACATAGTTCATATTATTCACAGTTGCGTTAGTATCTGGCAAGTTTAATTTCTTAGCCAATAATTTTCTGCCAAATTCTGTATATTCAAAAACACCCCCATCAGATAATCTGCCATTTTTTCCAACATCAACATAAATTCATAATTAGAGTTGACTAAAGCCATTAAAACAATGCTATTAAAATTTTTGTAATTATAGTATGTTGATCCAGATTTTGGAGGTGGAACAATACGTATGTGTTTTCCATCCATCGATCCTCCACAATTAACAAATTGCCATCTATTTTGAAAATCTTTAGCCACTTGAAGCCATTCATCTTTTGTTGTAGGAAACTAAAAAATATCAGAAAAACTACAAATATATTTTTATGTTGATGAAATATTTATAAGATAATTTCATATTATTTAAATAATGATTAATAGTCTGTTAGTTTGATATGTACCTATTTGCAAATTAAGTAGAATAATTTTAACTAAATTACGTTATTATTTTGTTTATAAAATTAAATTGTTAAATTAAATATTAATTCATGGTTGTTTAGAGTGGCATATTTGCAACACCTTCGTCAATTCGTCCTGGTATTAAAAAAAAAAATGAAAATGGCTGATACACAATTGGAATTTATGAAAGTATGTACAGCTGCTTTAAAAACTCAAAATGTTACTGATGTCAGTGAGTGTGAAGCAATCGGCATTACTGTGACCAAGAAGTTAGGAAGAATGGATCCAATTCAAATGGTTTATGCCGAATCGATAATAAATACAGTTTTACGTAGAGGCTTACTTAATACATTGACAGATGACACAAATGTATGTGATAATAAATGTTTTTCTCATTTGCTTTCTATCCCATCAACACATAATGCCGCACCATCTCTAACATCTAACCACTATCAAAATGTAACTCGGACATATCCATTGGAGTATACAGCCACACCTTCACGCCCAACACCACAATACTATACAGAAGAAATGTCATCTCATGGTCCACCTTCAACTCCAGATTCATATGCAGAAGAAATGTCATCTCATAGTCCACCTTCAATTCCAGAATGTACAGATGATTCATCGTTTATAGAAAACAGCAATCAACTTAGAATTTTAAAAACCTTTTATGAAAGTATAGGTTCAGAAACTTCAAAAAGTCATCTATAATTTCCATTTAAAAGTTTAAACGTAAAATAAAAATGTGAATAAGTTGGTTAATACTAAAAGACTAGGTCAACCTAACTTAACACAAAGTAAAGTTTTCTAATAACTATTCTAACCTGTGATGAAAACATTTTTCTGCGCCTACCTATGTGTTATTGTATTTAAAAATAATTAATTTATACTTAAATCAATGCTTTAATATAATATGTTAAACCAATGTTATACATTTAAAAAAAAACCATTTCTGTTTGTTGAAGTTAATGATTTATTAATTGTTACACCATTCATAATATACCAAGTCAGTAGTCACCAACATAATATTGTTAATTATTCCCAGATTTAAATTTATTAAATGTATTTATCTATTATATTGTTAACACTTTACACTAAAATACAGGTGCTAGTAACTATAATATAGTACCTATGTTCAATGTTATGTAATTATGTTCTAATTATTTTAATTGTAATTATATTGTAAAGTCAACTGAAGTTAGAATAATTTTATTGAAATTATAATGTTCTTAAATAAAAACCTAAGACATCTAAAAAATAATGTATTACCTACATTTATTGTTATGTAATTATATTCTTAAGTAAAGTGAAGTTTGAATAATTTTATTGTAATTATGATTTTATTAAATGAATCTAAGCCATCTTAACAAATAACAGTTGACCTAACCTATATGGGGCATGGTTGAGTATTTGATATTAGGTATTATATTTAGGTGATATTTCTAGATATAATACTAATAATACTATGATATTTTAGTTAGTTCAGTCGTACAGCCGTAATTAAATAAATATATAACATAATAATTTACAAATATTATAAGCCATAGGAACTTTACCTTCATATATTCTTCTTTCAACACTTCAAAAATGCCTTTGCATGTTTCAGGAATTAGTACACTTAATGATGGAGCAGAAATTCCTGAACTGAATTTTAGGTCCTCAAAAGATCTTCCAGTTGCCAGAAACCTTGACATTTATAATTTTTCATTATTAAAATAATTTACAAGTAATGACTTAAATGCTAAAATCCTAAATATATTTACCTAAGTGTTGCTGTGAGACGTTCTTCTACACTTATACATTTCCTAATTATTGTATCGGTTTTACAAATTTTTGGACCAACTAATGCTAATAACATATCAAAACATGCACTATCCATCCGTAAATAATTTTTAAATTCGTCTGGGTAATTTTCTCGTAGTTCCGATATTAATGGCAAATGACCCAAACGCCTCCGATATTCCTTCATCCACACACTGCGAACTCGTTTCAATTTTGATAGATTTTGATCCATTATTGAAAACAATCCAACAAACGCAATAGTACGAATACGATTGTTTTCTCGAATTTTCATCATTTTGAAAAAAAAAAATATTTAGCTTAAAAACTTCCACGCGACTGCAAAACTGTTGGAATTTCGAACACTCCGCGCGCCACGCTTTCACGCTTTCAAAACGTCGGGAATACACTTTAGACGAACGTTTTTGAGCGAAGGACGAATGGAAAGGAGGAAAGCGCGCGGGAAAGAATTTTACAGCAATTTGACTAGAGAGGATTGCGCGCCAGAGTATTGCGCGCAGTCAAGTCCTCGCTCAAACCCGTACGTTCCAGGAGTGAAGGAAAGATTCTACGTGTAAAGGCGCCTTTAGCCGATAAGAGTTACTGGATAGGTATAGTAAAATTACTAATGGGCAACAATAATAATGATTATTTCAAAAATTATACCTACATATTATAATAATTTGTACAACCCATATATGTACAGGAAATATACCTATGGTCTATGATTTATGAATCATTTCATTTCAGTACTTAGCGCCGATCAGCAAAGTTGTCTGTAATTTAGTATTGTGTTCTTTTTTAAATTTGTTTAAAAAATGGGTAAAGATTGGCGTTTTGGGCGAAAAACTAGATGCAAGCTAAGTGCGCACAGGCCAAAAAAATATCTATTAAAAAAATTACAAAAGAAAAAAAGTGATATAAATAATAGCAGCGATCAGGTAATTATAAAACAAAAATATAACATTTACAATAATAATAATATTCTTACAATTGAAAATAATTCAGTATTATTTATTTTAATTGTAAAAGGAAAATACGCATTTACCAGTATCTGAAAATGTGACGATAGAAGAAAACAATATAGAACTAAGGTAAGTAAAACAGTTATTGGATTTGGATATTAGTCATTGTGAAATAACAGTAGTAGGACGTAGAAGTTATAGATAATAATATGCTAAATGTCTAAATATTATCGACGGCTATATAAGTAATAACATATTATAAAAAAATGTAACTTATTAAGTATTTTTTTATAAATTACTTTCTAAGTTGTATGTATCTAATTTGTATGTAATTAAAAAAAATCAAAAATTGTAAGTTACAATTTTTTTTATAAGCGTATAAAGTTCAAATTGTTACAAAATATATTAAAATCACGAAAATTATTATTATTATTATTATCAAACGGATCTATGACTAAATTCATGAAATTTGACTTTATTATTGACTATGAAATCATGTTATTTTTTTGACGTGTTATATTATATTGAATTATTATTATAATTATTTAAAAAAATATTTTTGTAAAATATAGTTAAAAATTGAAAATGGCAACGATGCAGAGTTTGTAGGTTTCCTTTTGTATTTCAATTTCCTTTGATACGCAGACAAATTTGCTCAATCGTGTCGCAAAAAAATGTGTTTAATGCTCAATCGTGTCGCTATATCGTAGCGTCATTATCCGAAAAATTTAAGTTAAAGTGTCTGAAGTTTAATTTTTTACGAATTCGCGTAAAACCAGCATTATATAATATAAACATAGATACCAGATACCTGCAGAATGTCTGCATTCTATATTATTGGAATTAGAGCTACTGACTTTCAAATTATTGTAAAAGACTGATATAAAAAAGTACCTACTGATTAAAAAAAACTTATTTGGATAGTAGAAATATTGTAGGTTACGAAATAGGTTCAGATTTAATTTGTTGTGATTTTTATTTGTGCATAGGACTAAAACCAATGATTCAAAATGTATAAACGCCGAATCTTCGTACCACGATAATTTTGCTTTTCAAACCAAATCATTTTTTGCTTCTACTCCGGTGAATACAAAGTTATTTACTGAAATAGTTGAGGAGGAAAATAATAGTGCTGAAATAAATAACTCATTTGATAGTCTGGATGGAAGAAGATTGGTCAATATTAGATATATTTTTGAGTCTATTCAATCGATCAGACACCAAGGGTTTGATTTTTCATTCCGAGACTTGGAATTTACTAAAGAGAAAAGGAAAGGATTTGTTAGTACTTTTTGTTTTACTTGCAAAATATGTGGCTCAGAAGAAAATGTTTATAGTGAAAATCCTTCTGATAATATAAATATAAATGCTAATTTGGCCGTCGTATCTGCTGTCGTAAATACTGGTCAAGGATATGCCCAACTAGAAGAATTTGCTGCAACATTGAATATGCCGGTAATTTCTAATAGGATGTACCAAGAAATGTATTCAAAAGTGTTTCATTATACCCACAAAATGGCTTTGGAAGGAATGTTATTAGCAGGGAAAGAAGAAGGTAGGCTAGCCGTTGAAAGGGGTGATGTAGACCAGCAAGGACGTCCTAAAATAGCTGTTGTAGCCGACGGTGCTTGGAGTAAACGATCCTATAGATACCAACTATAATGCATTATCTGGTGTTGTAAGTATAATTTTTAAAAAATGTGAATAAATATCAAAATTAATTAACAATTTTTGGTTTTCAAATAGGCTTGTATTATTGGAGCAGTTACTAAAAAATTTATTTTTTTTGGAGTAAGAAACAAATTTTGTTTTCGGCTAAAAAGCTTGATAAAGAGGCAGGGCCTCATAGTTGTTTCTTGAATTGGGAGGACCTTCTACAGCTATGGAAGCCGACATAATTGTTGATGGGTTTAAACATAGTCTACAGATGCACAATGTTATTTATTCACAGCTAATTGGTATAATAAATAATGAATATATTAAACTAACTTCTGTCATTTTTAGTACTACATAATTATTACTAGGGCTCGGAACTTAAAAACATTATAAAGTATTTTTAAATGTCAATATTACTGAATATGCAATAATTATGCACTATGAACTTTTAATTTTTTTGTCGTGTCATAAAATTAATTTCAAGCTTATTAACGTTGCTAATAAATATAATAACCATAAAAAAACTAAATGCAACAACTTCGGAGCTTTTCGGTTTTGTTTTGCTTCTAAGACGTTTTATATATTATAATTGTATAGGTGATGGAGATAGCAGCGTTATGAAACGTTTACGCATTGCCAAACCATATTGTCGCCGCCACGACGGTAGATGAGCCGTAGGCACACCGCAACGACCGACACACACACAACACCGTCGCATATAATTGTTTTTATTTTTGTATTAATTGTGTGATTGTGAATTATTATATAACATTACGTAGATTATGAGTTAATTACCGCCGCCGCCGCACCGGCTGCGCAATCATTTTAACACGGTTGTCCAGTCTACCAGTCCGTTAACAAGTGTGTGCGGAATCGGTACGTGCGCTAATCGCCGTAAATTTATATTTTTTGTAAACGTTTTAAGGCTCAAATAGCCAAAATTCCTTTTATTATTGTGTGTGCGAAAATCGCCACTATATTTTTATTTGTAAGGCGCTAATCGCCACCGTTATTATCGTTATTGTCGTGGCGCAATTCGCCACCGTTATTATTGTGATTATAATATTATTGTTTCGACTCATTGTGGGTGCCGTTTTTTATTATTAATTATTATAGTTATTATAGGTATCAGCTGGCCAGCAGATCACCGACAACTGTGAGTTATTTATTATATATTATTAATGCTATTATATTGTATCTATTCTATTAGGCTAGAAGAGCCATTTATTATTATATTTTACACAGTTATGTTGCTGTAATATTATTATTTTTATATTCTACGTATTGGTCGTAAGGATATATATATATTATTATTATTCTGTTGCGCCACAAGGGCCATATTTATATTATACCTTGTTTCTGCTTTACCATAAGGCCTGAGCGTTCATGTTATATTTTATTCTGTACCTTTATCGACTAGGCCAGAAGGGCTAGGTATAATATTATTACATATGTTTTTATACTTTTCGTTATTTTTGATGCTATTATTATTTTAATAAAATATACAGAAACTCATGCAACCTTAATTACCAACAATCGTGTTACCATTATATTTATCTACTATTAGTTTTAAACACACACACTACATACAGATACATATACACACCCACCATCACTGGCACTCTCTAGTTTTGCTCGGCGACCCCTTCCACCTCTATTGAGTCGCTATACAGATATACACACGTACACAGGTCGGTCGGTGTGAGTGCGAATTATTTCTGGAGACCGGGCAACACGCTCTATTATTGTACCGTTCCCGGCGCAAACACATATGGACCTAATTGTATAGTAAAAGAAGTTGAATGCAGCAACCATTTATTGAGAAACTACATTAATAGATTACGAGATTTAACAAGCAAAAGAAAAAATTCTAAAGGTGAGCCAAGACCGGGTTATCTCAGAAAAATTATTCAAACTCGTCTATTGCGATTACGGTACGCTGTCACTGAGGCTGTAAAATATAACCAACATCTTCAGAAAAATATACATCTGTGGAAATACCCAATACCGTAATTTGGCCGCCATATCGTTATCGACAACAATAAATTGTCATCGGTAATTACGGTCGACTCCACGTCGAGAAGATTCGATACCCCGCCCCGCCTGTTCCATCTGTATCGCCGTCTGCCGTCTCACCGCGAACCCGTTACCGCCGCGTCAGTGCGTTGTCGTCCGTTCGTCGCAACTTTTGCTGCGGCAACCCCGGCTCTTGTGTCACGTCCGGGTTTCGCGCGACAGACTACTTTCACGTGATCGGTGGTTCTGAGTGTGCCGAGTTACGTATCGGCCGTGGCGGTTTTGCGCCGATCACCTGTGGTACATTGTACTAATTGTACGCACCGAATGCACGCTAAAACGACTTGTTGTCTCGTGATCGCGTTTGTTTTGTAGCCGTCGATTTTGTGTCGCGTTGTGTGCCGGCAACGTGCGGGTCGTGTCGTCTTCCGCGTCTCCAACAGTACATTTCACGGTGCCTCCCGTGGACCACGGCATGATTTATGGGTTTAACCTGCTCTTCGTGGGCCATCGTGGGATTCCCAGTAGCCAGCGTTAGATCGCCGTGTGGACCAGTGGACCGTTGAGAAGGACCGAGTGGCAACACTGTCGATGGTAATCAGCGGATACCGAGGAGACCGGTGATTACACTATTATTCATTATCATTGTAAAACATCATTGTTTGTTATTTTGATGATATGACATTATATATTATTTGTAACAATATTATTAATTGTCCCCGTAGAGTTAGTTAGTGGGCGCCCATTGCATATGAATATAAAATATTGTAATTTTCTTATGAATAGTAAGGCGGTGCTTCTGGCCCGTCACAAGAACGTATTACTTGTTGTTATTCATTGACATCTAGTTTCAAATTAATCACACAGTGTCCACTTCCCTCCGTGTCATGCGTTGCGGTGCTTATTAAATAGGAGCGTGGGGCAATAACAAAAAAAACTGGCTAAAATAAATATTAAGTGTAGCCGAGTCGGCCGACGACCTCTGTGTCGGCAGTAAGGACTTTGTACTACAATACCATACGAAACCAGATTAATGGTTTTAAAATCAAATTTAGTAAATGGGCCCAACCATGTGTTCGGAGATCATACTAACTGTAGACAGTACTTCTGCCAGGGCACAAAAGAAGGTAATATCATTGAATATAACTAGCATATATTATATAGTTTATAAATATAGTGTATATTTTTAAAATGTATAGGTGAAGATAATTTTGTAGATGAACTAAAACGATTTGAACTATGGGATGATATTACACGTGCTAGAAATTTACTGACCTACCACACGGAAAGTCTTATGTACAATTTTAATAACAACGCGGCAGAACTTTACAATTCAATATTGGCCAAATTTATCGGTGGAAAACGGGTCAACTTTTCTCACAAAGGTAAAATTTTAATTTTTGCTCTATTGTAATATTTAAAACGTGTTTATTATTTTATCTTGTCAAAATTCATCACAATTATGCCACATAACAGTTTTAAAATAGTAAAACTACAGAAAAAAAATAAACATTACTGTAAAACTAATACATTCATCGCTTCGCTTACAATCTAATGTCATACATACAATGATTTAAACTCATGGCCGATGCAAGACATCATTTGAGAGTAGGCTGCAAGTATACAATTTGACGTCCCCTACACTATGGCTTTTAAAAACAATTTTAAACACCTATTTAATAATTTGTTTTTTATTTTTCAAGTTACATAATTTATTTCGAATAAATATAAATTTATATTTCAGTACATATATGTTTTACCTAAAATTCCGCCTTAGACAAGTGCCTACTCCGTCGGCCCTGCATAAACCGTATTGAGTATACTCAAGTACTATAGTACTATAGTACACTAGGATAAATTTACAATACACACGTATAATATTATTCACCTTTTAATTTTAAACACAAAATTTTTAATAAATGTTTTAAATGTTAGGTTCTTATGAACTTCGATGTAACGCGGCAGTCACAGCTTACAATGAAGGGGCAAATCGTCTATCTTCGTTTAATAAACTAATAACTGATAAAAGCCCAGGGATGTATACTAAACATTACATAAAAAAAAATGTAAGGAGAACCGAAAATCATAACCGGCGTCGTTGCCTTTTTAAAACATCTGAACGTCCAAAAACTGTTGTCAAACCACTGACGAATACCGGACCAGATGAAAATTACGGGAATGTATTACATGACCCGTTCTTAGATTTGACCGAAAGCCAAATTGAAGAGCATAAACGTGATTTCTTGAATAACTTGAAATTATCGAAGAGTCAAATAAAAATGTTGGAAATTAGAACAAGAAGGCAACACCAGTGTGAAGAATGGTATATTGAAAGGAAAAAACGGTTAGTTCCTATGGTTTATTTAGTATTATTTATCAGCTCAGATCCAAGATTTGTTCCGTGGTGGAAGGGGTGACATTTTAGGGAGATCTGAGGACATCCTCTTATTTAAACTTTTTTTAAAGTATTACTGTATACAGTAAATATATATTAGCAATTCTCCCTCCTAGAATTACTTATAGAATATATGATTATTATTATTATTGTTGTTGTAGTTAACTATGCATTTTATTGAGTTATAATTTATAGTTTATATTAATTAATGTAATATTTAAAATATTGACAGTCTCACAGCATCCATTTTTTGGGAAAGTGTGTAAAATGCGTGATAAAACGTCACGTCCTAAAACTGTGAATGATATTTTATTTGGTACATTCACTGGAAATGCCGCCACTAGGTATGGCATTGCCAATGAAATAATTGCTAAAGAACAACTAGAAGGCATTCTAAAGCAAAAAATACAACCGGCAGGTTTAATAGTTGACAACAATATGCCATTTATAGCAGCCTCTCCTGATGGAATACTGGATGATGGATCATTAATAGAAATTAAGTGTCCAGCTAGTGCCAAAGACCTTACACCAGAAGATGCTATACAAGTCAAGAAAATTAAATGTTGCTCAATTAAGGATGGACAATTGTATTTAAAACGCAACGATAATTATTATTATCAAGTTCAGGGTCAACTGCACATAAGTCAAAAAACGTATTGCTACTTTTGTGTATGGACCCCAAAAGGTAAACAAAAATTATAAAATTATAAACTTAAAATATAGCTTATAGTAAAAACTAATTATTACAGGTTTGATGTATGAAAAAATAAAAAGAGACGACGATTTTTGGCAAAACAACATGGCAATTAAAATTAATTCGTTTTATTTAGAAAATCTTTTACCCGTATTAACTAAAGAAAACTTGCTTCAATAAATCTACCGCAGTACTTTTTTTTAATCTACAAAATATATATAATATATATTATTATAATTTATACCCGTAAATATATAATAATTGTATTTGTCAACACTTATTTATTTACTCTAAATTGTATCTATCGTAATTCATATTCATGTTATATTGTTTTACTATGCACATTGGCACATAACTCAATAATGTTCATTTTTTACTCACACATAGGCATGGCTCAACTGTATATGTCGTCTTATGAATAGTATAGTTTTGGAATTAATTGATTTAACATATGAGCGTGGGTTGCCTATCAGGTATTGTTTTATAGTAATACTTTTTTAAATAGTTACATTTAAAATAAAGCTGTGTAATAATGAAAAAGTCGAGATAGCGAGTACTATGGTAAAAGATAACTCTACAATATATAAGATATTCGTACGTACGTAGGTAAAATGACACTTTTATTATTATTATTTGTACATTTTAATTTTCATCATCGTAGTTCCGGGAAACCATTAAACTGTCGGTCGGTAGGCGGTGGCGTGCGATAATGGATACACACACTAATGTTTATTTACTACTCACACAATGACACAGTTCAAATGTACGTGAGATATGAATTGCCTAAATATTACTCCTTAAAACATGGTATGCTGGAGCCCCCTTAATACATACTAACGCAGTAACGTGTCTGGAATCTGGATAGATACCTAACTAACAGTGACCTGTATGTTATAAATGTTTAAATGTATAATTAACAACAACGTCCAGCAGGAGTAGGGAATTGACGTGAATAATAAAATAATACCCGTGTTTACAACATTAACCATTATGTGTCGCCATTTACGTAAATTACCGGTCATTTACGTAAATTTGTATTGTACAAGATCATTTTCGACATTGGCCGGGCTTTAACGTAAATATCATCATTTTCGTCATTGACCGTAACATATACAACATTTAGTATACAGTTATTAAAAATGTTAACGATTTAATTAAAAATAAAATTAATTAATTGATCATAAAAATTGAATCAATACCGTACATTATAATGATGAGATGCTTATAAAATCTGAACAATAGGTGTTGCCGCCGCAACATAACAAATATAAGATTAACCATAGAAATAAGATATCGGCCACGGAGGAACAGCTGGTCACACACACACACACAATCACCGCTGTAATCATTGTTTTATTTTTGTATATATTATTCAAACGTGTCCAGTGAATTATTATGTAATTGTACCTATAGTATTATTATACATAATTATTTTTACTATCACCGCGTTATCGCACTTCGCCGAGCTGGCTCCGCGAATATTATTTAACACGGCCGCCGCGATTTTTGTCTCGTATCGTACGTCTTTCAGCGAACACCGACGTTTGCAAAATAATTATTTTACTCCGTTTTTGCTCTAAAAGTAAAGTGTCAATATTATAGATTTTCGTCGTAACGGTGACCAGACACGAGTCTATTATACGTCTATTCGTATATTATTATAATATCTCTATATTATATTATGTTATTAATTATTATTGTGAGCCATAAGGGCAATACCTACTTATTACATTATTATTTTTGTCATTTGCGTGTATTGTACCCATATTATAGCACAGGACCAGCTAGCTAGTCTGCGCTCCACAAACTGTGAGTGTTTCATTATTTTTATTATTATTTATTTATTTATTATGCACATTTAACTGTTGGGCCAAAAGGGCTATAGATATTTTATATTAGTAGTATATATATACCATTCCTGGCGCAGTCCATATTATATCAATAAAAGATCACAAAGAAAACAATGTGTAAAAAGATCAGAAAATCTAAATGCAATAATAATTAAAATATTTTTCGCAAAACTTATGAAATGCAATAATAATTAAAATATTTTCCGCAAAACTTAATTATTAAAAATAAAAATCGAAATGCAATAATAATTAAAATATTTTTCGCAAAACTTATGATATTAATAATTAAAATCTAGATGCAATAATAATTAAAATATTTTTCACAAAACTTATGATATTAATAATTAAAATCTAAATGAAAAAATGTATTAAAAACTTATATATTTAACACTCACCCAAATGGGGCACACGTTATTATTATATATTTTTCTAATCTTTTTGATTTTGATTTCTAATTAGTGTATTGAGATGGTCTACAAAATCATTTCTGTCTATTTTTGTTTTATAATGTCCCCAAGCTAATGTATCAATACCATTTTCTAAAATAAATCTTTTATCATCATAAACACTTAAAGCTTTTTTGTTTTGTTCTACAGTAAAAATATCATGTTTCTTAGTTCTAAATAAATTTTGTTTAACATATTTTGATTTTTTTGTTAGTAAACAATTTTCAAAATCATTAAAACATATTTTATTTTCCACAACATTTTTTTTAACACCTTTAGCTTTTTTAATTTCTTTTTCAGAATCTAAGATTCGATGTGAATATAATTTGGATCTTAAACCTATAAATTCAGTCATAATTTTTCCATTTAATTCATCTTTAAACTTGCCTAAGACTTTTTTGTTAACTAAAGGTAAACCATAAATATTATCTTTTGGATAATCTGAAGTGTCAAAATGATCTAACATAATTTTCATATCTTGATAAAAATCATTAGTTTTTATTTCTAATATAAGTGAATCTGTATCTGTATATAACAATCTAACTCTATTTCCATATTTTTGTTTAATTATATTATAATAAAAATCATACATTAACATTTTAGATAAATCTAAAATACACATTCCTACATATATTGGTTGATTGAAAGTTATTTCACATCTTTTCATATGTACTGCAGCTAAATTTTCAGTAAAAATTGTTCTTCGATCAAAATTTGGTTTTGCAATTAATTTTTCTACTTGGAGTGCATTAGAACATAATCTTATATCAACATGATTTCGAACATTCATCATAGTACGTCCATAAACACTATTATTCATTAATTTGAAAAATTCTTTTTCAAAATCATTCTTAGCTTCTGATCTAAGATTAGTATTAAAATCAATATAAACTTTTAACCAAGGAGATTGACTAAATTCTAAAACTCTGTGAATTTTCTCTATTTTTAAACCTAATTTAATATATAATTTTAGTGTTTCATAATGTATTATATATTTTTTCTTATCATACAAAGTTGTTAATAATTTTGGGAGTTGTTTGTCATCAAAATGTCTTTCCGGTGCTAAAGGGAAATCTGAATGTAGATCATGAAGTTCTTCAGGATAAGTTAAATCGACTTCTAAAATATAACCTTTAGATGATTTGTCAGAAATATTCATTACATCAAAATCATTTAGATTATCAACCCATTTGAAATCTCCAGTAGGTAAATATTTACTCATTGCCCAACCGTAAAGATTATTTGCATCCAAGTATTCTAAAAATATTGATTCCTCTTTTTTTTTAAATTTATCTCCCATATATTTATTATTTGCTTTTGAATATCTTTGACTACATTGAGATAAACCACCTCTGATTCCATTTTCAAACAACAATATTTGATCTATATCTGTTAATAAATCTAATTTTACGTTTGTCATTCTTAACATACAATCCCATGCAAATCCTGGTGTTGTAAAATACCACATAGGATCTAATTTATAATTTTTTAAAGAAATATCTCTAAAATTTTCTATTATGTCTGTTAATAATAAAACATCGATCTTGTTATATAAACTAGTGAATTCACGCATATTTTGTATATTAAACACTTTCCAAATTTTCTGTGAGTTTTCATATTCCTCTTTAGTTATATTTTTATCAATGAGAGAACTATAAAATTTTTCAATAGGAGGTAAACATGTTTCATTAAATTTTTCTTCACAATCCATATACTCATAGGGATAAGCTAACTTTCTAGTAACTAAATCTAAATGTTCTTCAGGAAAATATTTACTAAGTTCTTTAAATTTATTTTTTAAATTTAATTTCGAATCATTTCTTAAATTATTTGTTAACTTGTCTAAAGAACTGGGTAAAAATTTGAATGAATCTATAAATCTTAATTCTGTAGATATTTTTATGTCTTTGCCATTCCTAGTTACTACACGTGGTATAATTTTTGAAAAAGAAATATATTTTTCCTCATTATTTGCGAGCATTTTTATTTGTTCATTATCGTTCCCAAATTCTTTTATAAATAGATGGGCATCATAACCTGAAAGATTATGAAAAACAATTGGAATAAAACGTGGATTTCGGTAGTTAAGATTACAGATAGAATGTGCTGCTCCTCTATATTCTCCAGTTAAGTGGTCATGATCCCGAACTTTTCTCATATTTTTATTTTTATTTTCTATTTCGTTTTTAAGTTTATCTTCATACAATTTAAATTTTTTAACATCATCAGTATTTTTATAATATTCAATAGTGTTTTTATATATTTTAAATTTTTTCTCTAACATTGGAGGTATTTCACTTAAATATCTTTCACAAATATGACATTTATTAGATTTATTATAATAATTATTTAATTGTTCTTCATTCAATGATTTCATAGGAACTATTTTATCATATATTTCAGAAATACTTATTTCTTCATTTTTCATACATTCATAAAATACTTGAGCTACGTTTGGACCAGAATATGTTACAGGAGGTTTATAATCACCATTACTATATTTAATATAATAACAAAAATTATTGGGTATATGTTTCTGATAACAATTAGTAAAAGACTCTGTATCATTTGGTTGACAAGTATATATTGGTTTAAGAGTACATTCATAGTCAGCAAAAACCACAAAAGGTACTCTTAAGGAATTATTATATTTTTCAAATACTAAAGTTTTATTATAGGGTTTTGGTAGAACTATTTTAGCAGCTTTATTATTAGCACAATAATGTTTATGTTCATTTAACTTATTTTCTGTATCAAAACTATTTAAACACATTTTACATATTTTTCTTTTATGACCATCTTTTGTCATTTGACTTCCACAAAGTTTCCATAAATCCTTAATCCAACAATAATGACCTTTATTCTCATTATCCTCTCTTAAATACATCAAATCTATATGATTTGTTTTTTCATTTATAGTTACTTCTAATGGTACAATTATATGCTTATTTTTATTTTTTTCTTCTAGGTAGTAAATATTAACAGATAAATTGTTAATTAATTTAACAAATTTTGGAACATCTTTGGTACTTACTGGAAATTCTATTTTAGATTTTTTAATTACATCATCATATTCATTTTCCCATTTTTTATATTTTGTAACTCTTTGTCCATCTTTTTTAGCAGGATGTAAAGCTGAGAGTATTGCCCAAAGAAAACATTTATCATCTTCATTTTTAACATTTATAATAGCTTTTTTATCTCCAATGTTTTTAGGTAATTCAATATATGAAGAACCCTTAAAAGGAACATATTTATTTATATTTATTCCCAAACTTAAAATTTCATGAAGTCTCCATTGAGAACCTTTCAATATAAAATCTTCTTCTTCTTGTACAATTTTAATTTTTACTTCTGTATAAAAATCATTTAAGTTAGAATTTTTTGTTAAGATTATATTTTGTGTTTTAAAATTTTTTTCCTCATATTCCATATTTTTTTTATTTTTACCTCTCTTATATATAGCAATAAACATAATATTAACTTTTAAATTTTGTTTCTTTAATTCATGTTTAACTCGTCCTATTACTGGATTATCTAAACGATTTAAAAATGTTTGTATATCTTTAATACCCATATTATTTTTAATAATATAAGTTTTTAATCTACTTTGAAATGCTGTTTCTTCATTTTTTAAAATAGGTCGAATCGTGTTGTTTATTTCGAATATTTCTTCATTAAAATTAAAAACTCTATGTGATTTAGGTATTATCTCTCTTGATATTCTTGGTCTTATACCATTATTTTGATGACGAATAGACTGTAAATGTTTAGACCAACTGTTGTATTTAACAGTTATCTTACAAATATCACAAGTTTTATCTGCAGGTCTTTGTATGCTCTCTTGTCTTGTTCTTACATTTGTTGTTGTTGTACCTCTGTATGTTCGTCTAAATCGAGGTATAATTGTTTGATCTGGATCATTGTTTTGATGTCGAATAGATTTCAAATGTCTAGACCAATTTTTGTAACTAACTGTTAAGTTACATTTTTCACAAGTTTTGTTAACCATTTTATTATTGTTAACATTTCCTTTAACTAAAGATTCAATTTTTTTATTTTCCATTCTTTATTATAGATAATATTATTATTTTTTTACATTCAATTTTTTAATAAAAATAATATTTAAATAATATTAAGATCCCATACTAAATTCACACATTTTAATATTTCCTAAATTTTGAACAATCTTAATATCGTCTAGATAATAGTGATTATAATCATCTGTTGCAATAATTTGATCATTGGCTATATGACAAAGTTCTAACCAAGTTGGTGAATGTAATAGTTTAGAAACATAAGGCTTTCCATTTCCAAAACCATCATCTCCTTGATTAATAATGAAAATATTTCCATCAATTGGAATTTTATTTAGATTATATTTAATACTCTCAGAATATTCATAGTATTCAAAAGCACAAAATTTCACATAACATTTATTATTTTTTTTTTTGTATACTTTTTTTTATTTCATTTCGCATTACTTTCAAAAAATTAAAATTTTTTAGTCTATATTGATTAATTGGTACACCATTATATTTTGTATTAACTCTACAAGGTAAAATTGTTTGATCTATATCATTTTTTTGATGTCGAATAGATTTCAAATGAGCAGACCAACTTTTGGAACCAATTGTTAAATTACATTTATCACAAGTTTTAGCAGGATATATTTTTTTATTTAATACATCCATTTTATTATTGATATCAATTTCTTTAACTAAAGATTCAATTTTATTTAATCCTTCCATTCTTTATTATAGAAAATATTATTTTTTTTTTTACATTCAATTTTTTAATAAAATAATTTCTATTAAAAAATATCATTTAAAATTTTGTTTTTTGTAACTCTTGGTTATAAAAACTCCCTATAATCTCTTCATTGTTTAAATCTATAATTTTATAAGTAATAGGATTTGTGTATAAAATTTCATTAACTATAAATATTTCTTTTGTCCAATTATTACTATATTTATTACCAAATGTTTTTTTAGAAGCTGTTATTCTTACTCTATCACCTACACTAAATTTAATTTTTGGTTTAGGTTTGTTTTTTGTAGAAAATAATTTATGAAAAACATCATCTTCGTTAGATTTATTTACTTCACAAGGTCTCATACCAATAGATCGATGTATGTCTTTGAAATTATATTCATATATTAAACTTTTTAAAATTTTAATCCATTTTTTAGAATTTGTAACTTCAAAATGTAATCTCATTTTACTGTTTAATGTTCTGTTAAATCTTTCAATAATTGACGATTTTTCTTCATTTTGGGTGTGATACATTTTAATTCCATATTCTTGCAAAACTTTTTTAAAATGTTTATTTTCAAATTCCAAACCTTTATCTGCGTGGAGTAATTTTGGTGCTTGATGATTTTGTGATATAGCTTGTTTTATTATTTTTTGAAATGTTTCTGAAACATTAATTCCATCTTTCTTTTTGAGTTCTAAAGCCCAAGAAAATTTTGAAAACGTATCTATAACAGTTATTATATAAGAATAACCCTCATTTTCATCAGAATAATTTCTCATTATAACTAAATCAGCAGCCCATAAATCATCAATACCTTTAGTAATTATTCTTCGTTTAGGAAATTTTTTTCTAACTGGTTTATGAAGTTCTTTAGCTAATATCATTTTATCTGGGTCATTTAATTTTTTATTGGAAATATTATGTCCAATTGTAGGATTTTTTATAAATTTACTTTTATTTGTGTTACATTTAAAACATATTGATGAAATTCTCCATCTACCATTAACTGTTTGAATTTTATTTGCATTAATATTTTTTGTTTGAATTTTACATTTAAGACAATATATAGTTTCGTTCATTTTTTATATTTATATTGAAAAAAATTTTTTAAATAGAAATTTTTTAAAAAAATTATTGAAAATAAAAAAAAATTATATTTTCTAATATAAATAAGAAATGGAAATGGAAAACTTTAAAGATGCTTTAAATAAAATGAACAATGGATATACATTTATAAAATTTAATGATTTGGAACAAGGAAAACCATACAAAGTAAATAAGTTCATAATGATTGATACAAAGTTTGGAAAAAGAATAAGTGTTGTATTAAACGATGAATATATGTTAAATTTACCAGAAAGATATACAAATGAATTTACAGAAAACAAAATAACACGGTATAATACATGTTCGGAAACAAAATTGAATCTTATTTATAATTGTGAAAAAATTTTAAAGAATGGGAAAACAAGACATGATTTTGATTTTAAATAAAAAAATAAATTTACTTTTATAAATGGTATTTATAAAAGTTAAAAAGGGTTGTATTCATTTAAACAAACCTATTCACAATAATGATAGTGATCATTTTTTAGGTCTCTATTCATTAGTTTTGAAAGGCAACAATTTTATTAATATTGAATCAGAGTGTTGTATAACAATTAAACAGAATATAATACATATAAAAACAGGTAGATATAGTATTGAACAATTGAACAAAGAAATAGAACCACTTATTATATCATTTTCTGATGAAACTAATAGAATTACAATCAAATCTCCTTGTTATTATAAATTAGATGAAAAATTAAAAAAATATTTAGGTTTTAATGGTAATATAGATTTTTCAATGACAAGTGAGAAAAAAATGTACTTTCCTATTGATGGTGAATATTACATAAATATTGAAAAAGAATGTGAATTTAGATTAGGTCGAAATGGTCAAATCCCACTAGGTACAATATTTATTGGTATTTATTCAATAGGTGAAATTGAAAATTTATTTAATTCATTCGGAACTAAATTTGTGGAAAATTTTCCTAAAATAAATCTTGAAATAAATAAAAATTTATTAAAAATAACTGCTTCAATTGGTCTGTGGTTTGATGAATATTTATCAAATTGTTTAGGCTTTAATTTTATAAAAAAATTAATCCCTATTAATAAAACATGGCCTAAAGGGAAAGAAATTGTATTAGGTGTTGTGTATACAGCACCAGATATTGCTTATACAGTAATAGGAATAAAAACTCCACAATTTTACACTCAAGGTTTCTTAAAAGAAATAAATGGTATTATTTCTAATGAAAATAGTAAAACATTATTAAAAGGAAATTATTCAATTGAGCATTTAAATATCTTATTCAATTCGATTATGAAGTTGGAAAATAATGGTGATTACATTAAAATAACAACAAAAGATTATTTTTCATTTGATAAAGATTTAAATTTAAGTTTAGGATTGAATGATACAATACATACACATTATGGAGAAAATTCATCATTAAATAATAACAACAAAATATTAGAAGTACATTGTAATATAATTGAAGAATCTATTACACATCATATTGATGAGCTATCTCATTATGATGAAGTTTTATTTTTATTTCAATATAATTCTAATAGTGCTTTGATTAAACCTCATAAAATGATATATAGACCAGTGAGTAAAAATCGGTTTCAAAAAATAGAAATTTATATTTTAGATTTGAAAGGTAATATTGTTAATTTTGATGAAGAATTTATTGGTGTTCTTGATCTAATCAAAAAATAAATATGAAAAGTTTTTTTTCAAGATAAAATATCTTGAAAAAATAAAGTATGGAACGATCTTTTTTATAAAACTTCCTCAACTATTCCTCTTTCAATATCAAACGTATACACTGCACTAGAAATTAAACAAACATAACAAATTGTGTTCTCAGGTAAATTTTTACTGAAATCTACGTTTAAAATTAGTGTACAGTTGGTGATCGCAATTTGACTTTGGTGTCTACTCATGTTAACAACAAAAAATGGTCTCTTTTTAAACATTTGTTTATCTAAATACATTAATGGATTTTCTTCATGTGATTTATAATAGGTTTTTTTATAACTCATATGATCTTCATATGCTTGACAAATTTTGAAATCATTAAAATCAAGATTTTGCAATTCATTAGGATATTTTTTTCCATTAACTTTAAAAGAATAATTTACAACATTACAATCATCAAAAAAAGCAGCATTACTATCTTGATTGTCTAGTTTATTTTTTTGAAAATAAACAACACCAAAAAATGGATGTTTATTATTTCGATAATTAGATGATAAATCGTATCTTATATTTTTTCCAGTAAGATTTCTGATTTCAATACATTGCCATTTTTTAAAATCTAAAATAAACGGTTTCTTAATTAATTCATCAACTATTTGAATTTTTGTTATTTCATCATATTCTATATTTTGCATTTGAACTTTTAATTCTAAAATATTAACTTTACCACGTTTTGCTTTAACATTTTTTGACTCTGCTGTAGCTTCAGTGTTTGTTTCTAGAATCAATGCATCATCATCAGTATTTCTTGTAAAAATTATTTCAAATCTAGCATTGTAAATTTGTTTTATATCTTTCATTGACCCTAAACCTAAGTGTGATAAAGGAATGATGAGCTCAACACTTCCTCCTCCTTCAGATGTAGATTGAAATCCTGAATTTTGTGTAGGACCATTTCCATCAACAGCATAACTCATATAACCTTTTACTGTACTTAGTCTTCCAGTATTCTCACTTTCATCTATAATTTTATTATTTAATTTAATTGTAATTTTTTGAAACAAAAATGCTCCACCATTATCAGATAACATAACATTAGATTTTGCTGGATATTTAGTACCATCTTCTTGTACATATTCAAGTAATAAATAAAGTTTTGAATTTTTAACATTCAGAAATTTATCTTTACCATCTACTATAACTATTGTATTTCGGTTTGGTTTATTTAATTCTGTTGTGATTTGAGGTATATAACTTTCATATTGGCTATTTATTATATAATTATCATATTTATTTAAAATATTTTCCATTTTCTTATTTATATTACCAAATATATATTTTTTTTTAAATAAATGGATAAAGTAAAAGTAAAATATTTTATTGAAGATGAAAATAAAAAAAAATCTTTATTTGAATTACCTTCACGTGTTTTAATTATAGGACCATCTGGTTGTGGTAAAACAAACTTGTTGTATAATCTGATTATAAATTATTGGATTCCTTATTTAAATCTATATATTTTTACAAAAAATATTGATCAACCAATCTATAAATATATTAAAAAAATATTTGATGATATACCTTCTATAAACACACATTTTTCTAATAATGAAATAATATCTGTAGATGATTGTGAAGAAAATAGTTTAGTGATTTTTGATGATTTTCTAAAAGAAAAACAAGACATGATAATTGAATATTTTATAAGATCAAGATCAAAGAATATTAGTGTTATTTATTTAACACAAAGTTATACTTCAGTAGATATAAAAACAATAAGAAATAATTTGAATGTTTTAATTGTTTTTAATCAATCAAATTATTATATTGAAAAAATATGGTCCGATTTGATTAGTGAAGATGTACCTTTAGAAAAATTTAAAGAAATTAATAGAACTTATTGTAAAAAATATGATAAAAAAAGTAAAACAAAATCATATGGTTTCATAACAATAGACTTGATAAAAAATTTAATCTATGACAGTGAAGGTAATACGATTTTATATATCGATGAATGATTATGTTTTATTTTTATTTTGTATAATAAATGGATATTAAACAAATTCAAAAAGAATTAAAAAAAAAAATTAAAAAAAATGTTACATTTGAAGATCAAAAACAAAACAATTCCAAGGTAGGAAATAATTTAAAAAACACATCAGATGTAAAGATTCAGACAATAATTAATACTAAAAAAAAAATTACAAAATAGATTTAAAGATAAATTTTTTAAACCTAATGAAAAAGAGACTGTTATTATAAAAAAAGATGATGAAGATGAAGATAATATTAAAAAAGAAAAAAAACAACATAAATCTACAGATGTAAATAAAATAATTAATATTCAAAAAAATTTACAGGATAGATTTAGAAATACAGTTGTAAAACAAAAACATGTAATTGAAGAACAACAAAAAAAGTTTGGACCAATAATAAACGCATTAACAAATGTTAATACAACAATGAATGCAGTTAAAGATGTTGCTATTAAAACTGAAGGAGACATTCAAAAATTAAATAAACCCTATTATTATCAACCTAGAAATCCAGAATTAAAAAGATTAACAAGTTCAGAAGAGACTTTTGGAACTCCAAAATATTCTAGTCAAAAATCAACAAGTAATTCTCCATTACCTAAAAATGTTATAAACTTAGGTGCTATTTCGACAAGATATTTACCAACTGTAAAAGATACTAATTCTTTTGGAATATATTATAATAAAGAAGATGATATTCATATGATTGGAAAAGATAAAATAAATTTTGAAAATGATAATATAATTTTAAATGGAAAAACATATACAGGAACTCTAGGTTTGTGGAGATTATTAACTCATGTAGATACTACCAATCCGAAATTTTATACAGATGATGATTTTAATATTTATAAAAATATATTAATTGAAACTAATTCTATATATCAAAACAATGATCCTTCAACGAAAAGAGCTAAATCAAGTCGTGGTGAAAAATATAATGATATGATTAAAAACATTTGGAGAGAAATGAATGGAATTAAAACGAATGAAAATGATGAAGAAACTACGGATAATAAAAAGAAAGAAACTACTGATAATAAAAAAAATAATAAAAAAATTAATAAAAAGAAAGAAAATAATGATGATAATGAAATTATGGAAAAGAAAGAAAATAATGAAATATTAGCTGAAGATAATCAAATAGGGGAGGGTTTAAAGAAATACACAGAAAATCGTATTGAATATCGTTATATTAGTAATGTAAACCAAGTTATAGATAATTTACAGTTTATTTCTGCAGAGGAAAGAGCTGGAAATAATAATTTTAAAAACGAAAAACTTGGTATTCTTCATTTGTTTAAAATAATTATGGAAAACCATATTGATACTCCTGAAGGTATTGAATATTTACTAAAATATGTAACTTGTTTACCAAATGATGTGAAAAATATATCAAAAGAAAAAATAATTAAACGTATACATTATATATCAATTGAAGAAAGTACAGGAAATAATATTTACCATGATGAAAAACTTGATATTCTTAATATTTGTATTAGAGAAATGGAAAAATTAATTGATATACCTATTATTGGTGCAGATTATTTATCATCATATGTTTCATGTTTACCAAAGAAAATTATTACAGGTTCAGGAATTGTTAATTTTCTTTTGAATTGTTCAAGTTTACCTCAAATACATTGGCCTGGTTATAATTATTTAGGACCGGGAACAAAGTTAGAAAAAAATAAAAAACCTATGAACAAATTAGATGAAGCTGCGAGAGAACATGATTATTTTTATAAAGATAATAAAGATACTAAAACAAGACATATTGCTGATAAAATTTTAGAACAAAAAGCAATGGAAAGATTTTATGATCCTCATAGTTCTATAGGTGAAAAAACTGCAGCCATTTTTACAGCAAATGTAATGAATGTTAAAAGACGATTTGGAATGAATTTAATTTAATTTATTTTTTTGTATTATAAAATGAATCTAAATTTAAATAAAAAACAATTTAATAAAATATTGGAAGCTCATAAAAATAATAAAGATGTATCAATTCTAATTGAAAATAATCAAATTGATAGTGGAAAACATAAATTTATTCTTGAGCCAGAACAAATAAGAAAATTAAAAAACGCTAAAAAAAATAATACCAGATCAAGATTAGAACTTAAACATATTCAAATTAAAAAAGGTGGATTTTTACCAATAGCTATTGCTGTGATTGAAGGCGTAAGTGCTTTGGCTGCAGGTGCAAGTGCAGTTTATACAGCAATAACTGATGCTAAACATAAAAAAAAATTGGAAGAAGAAACAATTCGACATAATAAAGAGATGGAAAAAATTAGATCACAAGGTTCTGGTTTGAAAAAAAAAAAAAAAATATTGAAAAAAAAATTAAAAAAATGAATAAATTTGAAATAAAAACATTTAGAAATAATATTGAAAATTTTGAAGGTATTTATACACGGTTTTGGATTAAAGAAAATAATATAAAAATTGACCCATTGAGTAATATAGATATAAATTACTTTGGAAATAAAATAAAAAATTATAGAGGATGTTTTATGTTAAATGAATTACCTACAACACCATGGGAAAATGAATGTGGAGTATTTAATTTAAATGATTCTACTCAAAATGGTTCTCATTGGGTTGCATGGAAAAAAATAAACAATACATTTAAAATATATTTTGACCCATTTGGTCATATAGTTGGTGAGCCACCAAAAGAATTTTTAAAATATTTGGGTAAAGATAATCTTTTTTGTACTGTTTCCCAATTTCAATACTATAATGATCCACCTATATGTGGTCATTTATGTTTAGAATTTATTGAAAATTATAAAAAATTTATTTAAATATCATAATTTTTTTTAATAGAAATATTTCTATTAAAAAATAACAAGTTAACGAGTCGTTTTTTTACGTTAACGAGTCGTTTTTTTTACGTTTACGAGTCGTTTTTTTACGTTAACGAGTCGTTTTTTACGTTTACGAGTCGTTTTTTTACGTTAACGAGTCGTTTTTTTACGTTAACGAGTCGTTGATGTACTCATATGTATGTTTTAATAATTCGATGTTAAAAAAATATATTTATATTATAATGAAATTAAACTTTCACTAAACAAACTACGTAAATTAATACAAGAGGAATTACATGATTCGAATAATAATAATTAAAGTGTAATGACCTAGTTTTAATAATAATATGTAACTCGACTGATTATTTTTTAACATCCTGTTGTGGAATGTTATCAGCTGACTACTATACAATGTGAAGTATACAGTGTGATGTATACAGTGTGAAGTATACAGCGTGGTATAATTATACTAGTTTAATTTTATTTAAATAGTGTTACATAGTATACATTACATGCCTAAGCATTGTGGCGCGGTGGGTTAAGGCGTGTGTTTTGAGACTGAACATCATAGACAAGAATACTAATAGATAGGCAACTGCCGTGTTAATTATTGGAGTATTGCAAACCCCGCTACCGGTGCTTGGTGTTAGAACTACGGCGGCGGCGGCGGCCGCCGCCGCCAGAATACATTCCCGCTTTTTTTTGAATTAACCAATTGAAATTCTTTTTTTCCTTACCAATTTATTTTTATTAATTATTAGGTGTTTTGAAAACAATAGAAATTAAAATAAAAACATATTTTTTCAATATAAAACATTTATTAAAAATATTCAACAGCATAATATACATAACAATAATATACACATTTATTAGGCAAACCATAACAAATTAAATTAATCATAATTGTTCATGAAATATTGTAAATTTAGTGACAGTCAAAATTAAATCATATATATAACATACAAAAATAGTATAAATCATCCAATTGATAATTATTATTAATTATATTTAATAATCCATAGTATAATATTATAGTAATAATAATAATAATGATAATAATAATAATAATAATAATAATAATATCTATAATATACTACACTATTATGCATATAATAGTGGTGTGGAATCTTTGTTACGGGTTAGTTTCTAATCTACTTATTCAATTGTCATGAATTTTTTTTTTAATTAAAGAAGAGCTACTAAAACGAAAAACTAAAATAGAGCAGGTTTTAGGTATAAATTTAGTCCAATAAAGTAAGTAAATAATCAATTATTAACAGGGCTCGGGAGTTCATGCATTTGCATATTAGTTTTGGTAGTTTTTTTCGGTTAAATGATATTAATAAATAATAATTTTTGATTATTTAGGTACTTGTAAATCAATTTTTTAGTAAATCAAAAATATTAATGTAAAATGTTCATATTTAACGCGTTAAAAATTTTGTATAGAAAACAAAACGTGCGTTGATGACTAAATTTCATGCTTTATGACAAAATAATTTTAATTAACATGTTCATTATTTATTTAACAATTAAGACAAATTATGACATAATATATCACTGTAGCAACGAATAAAAAATTATAACATTATAATATTAATTCAACTTAAATACTATAATAAATAATAAAAATGTAGTCTTGCATGTTTTCAACGTCACCAAAAATTCACATGAGGTTATACACATAGTCAATATTAATAATATAATTGATAAAATTTAAAATTAAAAGTACAATAGTAAGGTACGTAAGAATATAATATGTTATATTCACAATACTAAAAATATGAGTAACAAAATAAAATTATTTGTATTTAGACTTTTTACAAAAAGTTTGGTAACGATGAAAGGCATTCACTTTTATTTGGTCCCTTTCATTTTTACCAATGCCCAGTTTTCCAGACAAAATTCTATTGATTTGAGTGCACCAATTGTGGACCATTAATTTAATTACAAAATCGAAAAACTGTTTAGGAAACAATTGACCATGCTCTTCACAATTTATCACATTAACATTAATTTGGTGTGTCAATATTTTTGATAATTCATTTTTTAATGTTTTATGATGACAAATTGAGGGCAAAAACTGAGCAATCAAGTCAATTGATTTTTTTACTAAAGAACAAAAAATTTTGTTAGGGTACTTTAATAAAAGTTTACCATTTGGATTGTAATCTCTGGCAACAGTTAGTTGATGTCCCTTAGCTGTTGTTAAGGAACACACTTGATTTAAGCAAACTGTGCAGTTTTTAAATAAAATACTATTTAATTTTTTAATTACAAACCCAGCTATATAGTTGTGAGTCTGGAACTGTAAATCTTGTAAGATTTCTGAACTAAAATTTGTTATTTGTTTTGGAGTACCATCCGAAACTCTAGGTTCAGGTTCATCACATTGTTCTGGCAAGTTGTCTTCAAACGTTTCAAACAATGTCTTATACGATGTTAAGCAACCGTCGCTGAAGTCTTCTTCACAATTGCTCCCAGGAGAATGTGAAGACATTAAGTTGTTGAGAAGCAGAGTTCTGTATGAGGAAATGAATTGGTAACAAGTCGGATTGGTGTTTCTGTAGCCCAGGGCACGCAATGCTCCGAAAAAATTCTCTAGTGAATCTTGGTTAAAGTTTCTTAAGAGAATTGATTTTATACCCATCTTGTTCAATAACTTAAATACCTCTTGAAATCCTACAAATGTTAAGTATATATATAGTTACATACTCCGTGTAATGAAATGGACAATTAATATTTACCTTTAATAGTTTTTATCCAATTCTTAATTGTTGGAGGTTGAGGAACTGTCTTTTTTTTACTGACAGGATCTATGAAATACATTGACTGCAACACTTTGAGCGACACTTCCCATAACTCATGGTGTGGAGAGTACCTTTTCAGGCCGGTGCGATATATTTTTCCATCTACTACCTTGTCATAGCTCCCGTTTACTGAATCAAATAATTTGTCAAAAAACTGGCAGAATTTTGCAGTGTCTTTCGCCTTTTCTTTTAAAATTTTTTTTGCTGAAACATGATAAACAATTATCGTACTTATAGAATTATGCATTTTTTTAATGTCGGAAAATATTATTGAGTGTTAAGTACAACAGTATTGATAACTATGCTTAAATAGCTTGGACATTTTTAAACATGCTACTAAAATAACTAAAATAACTAAATAAAAAAATTTTTTTATAGACTAGATTATATTAGATACATTTGTACTTAATGCTCAATGACGGTCCATTGCTGATATTTTTACTTACAAGCTAAAAATGACATTATGGATGCAACTCTTTCGGATAAAACCTGCACAGCACATTTGACTTTCATTTTTTTAATTTTATTAGGAATTATATGTTCGGCTGTCAGCCTTGGTAGCATTCTCACATCCTCGATCTTGCAGTCCAATTCATATAGTTCGGTAATGTCACTCCAGCTGGCCTCCATTTGTTGTCCGTCCATGGTGAATAAAACATTTTTATTGAGAATGTTGTTACGCACTCCTTTCAGTAGATGAGGTGGATCATAGATATGTACAACATTCAATATATCTGCCCCACATTGAACATTGTAAAACTCTTCTTTAAATTGAATATTATTTCTTAGTGCCTCCGCTCTAGTGTCACGATGCAGCATATTAATGGCACCTTTGTTTGTGGCTCCTTGATCGCAAACAGATGCAACAACATGCAACCCTGTTTCGTGCACTGCTTGAATCACATTTTTTATTTGGTTTGACAAATCGTGGCTACTGGTGGTGCCCTTGCAAAAAGTATAAGATATGGGTTGCTTATATTTTTTAACCACGCCACGAATCATGAATACCAAGCTGTGGTCAGCAAAATGTTGGGTCCTTCCTATACCATTGTCTTCAAAACCAGTTATCATGCCGGTATTATGATCATAAGTTAAATTTGGGTCCAGACTGACCTCATCGAATAAAATTGTACAGAGTTTTTGCCTAGCACTTAACTTGACGACATTGGTTTTCAAAACTTTCATCAATGTTTGATCAATTCCTGGATTTACTGGGATTTTGGATAGTAAATTCGTCAAAGTTTTTCTGCCAGGTAGAGTGAATAGTTTTGCTAATGTTCGATATGATTTTGCACTCTGTTTGTAGAGAGATAAGCTGAGTAGTTTTTCATCTAAAGTAAATCTTCTACCTCGCGCTTTTTGATTTGTTGCACGCAGTTGTAAATTAGTGAAAATGGCAGCTGCAAAAGTCATACGACTTACGGCTTTTGAATTTAAAAACCCTTCAGAAAATTTCTCAGCTGCTGACAAACGACTTTTGAAGGTGAATGATTTCTTTTGTTCCCATCGCAAACGTCTACTCAGCAATACACTTCCTCTGTATAGTGACTTGCATTTTGGTGTTAACTGGCTCATTTTTCTTACACCAATGTTAGTCAATACCCCTAAAAAAATTTTCAAAGCAATTTTAAAATGTTTGAATTAAATACTATTAATTGTAACTAAAAAATCTAATTCATTAAAAAAATTTATTTTGGTTTTTAAAAGCTACAATCAATAAGGATAAAAATAAGAAAAACATTAATAATCACCAGTTTTTTTTAAGCGTTTTACTGGTTTTTTGATAGATTTTACAACTACTGCATTAGCTTGAAAACAAAGCAATAAAATCAAGCAAAGAGATGAAGCATAAATACACTAGTTTATTATACATACATTGAAGAAACGAGTCATCGTCTAGCTTGGAAATTCCTTCCAACTCAGATTCTTCTGTTGAACAAAATTAAATTTATTGAACGGAAGATATAAAGACTTTTTTATAGGCATACCTGAGGATTCACATTCAACAAGTTGTCTGTTGAGATGTGATGGTGTAGATGATGGTAAACAAGTTGAGCCTAGGTCAAATGCATTTATTACTTTGTCTGATGTACAAGTAACTATAAACAACAAAACAGTAACATTTGAAAAACTTGCCTGCCAGGGTTTGTTTTTAAAAAATTCTATAATTTCATTAAATTAGTAAACATATATTTGTATAAAAATTAATATGCATTAAACTATAACTAATAATTATTTGTTGTTTTAAAAATTAAAAATTAAAATACATACGTTGAATAACTGAATCCTCATAAAATATTGAAATTTCTTCTAAATCAGTGTCTTCTATACTACAAGAAGTAGACGGTGTTTTAAAAGTATCAACAATAGAAACTGTAAATAATAAATGTAATTTATTAGATTTTTTATACTAGTTACACATCAGTTAAATTAGCATACCAGATGATTTGTACTGTGGTCGATCACTACAAGAAGTGGACAGTGTCTTAAAACTATCAACAATAGGAACTGTAAATAATAAATGTAATTTATTAGATTTTTTATACTAGTTACACATCAGTTAAATTAGCATACCAGATGATTTGTACTGTGGTCGATCACTACAAGAAGTGGACGGTGTCTTAAAACTATCAACAATAGGAACTGTAAATAATAAATGTAATTTATTAGATTTTTTATACTAGTTACATATCAGTTAAATTAGCATACCAGATGATTTGTACTGTGGTCGATCACTACAAGAAGTGGACAGTGTCTTAAAACTATCAACAATAGGAACTATAAATAATAATAACAAAAAATGAATAAGTTTATAATACTGAAACTAACCTATAGTAAATAACTTACCAGATAAATGTAAAGAAGGGACAACCAAACATTTCAATTTTTTGGTCCCTGGACTTATATCATTGTCTAGAAAATGACTCGAACAGATCCGTTTTTTCTCATAGACTATTGATGGATCGAGAGATCTCAAATCTCCACCAACAATTTCTACCCATTTATCAAAAGACTCTTTATTTTTTTTTGGATTTGGAAAACGATGTGATGATGTGCCTTAAATTCAAATTATAATGTTATAGTATTTAATATGAAGTTTAGAGAAGGTATAATTTGTTTACAAAATTATGTTATTATAATTAACTTTTTAACTAGTTAATGCCCACCTTTGGTTATACAATTATAGAATAGCATGTATCTACTGAGTATTCAATGTTAAAAGATTTACCCTGTATATAATAAATATTATATTGTATCTATGCTATCTAAAGAATATAATTTCTATAATATTTAACAACACTGACACATAACACATTTTGTTGACTCAAATAATAGTAAGATAAGGTCTGCAAAGGGAATTCCCAGTAATTAAGTTATTTTACTTATATTATTATTAAACCAATAATTATATTTTATGATAAGTTATGAAAAAGGTCACTCTATAATCTCTACGTAAGGAATTTCCAGTAGTAAAAAAACTTATTTTACTCTACATTACACCACAAGTTCATTATATAATGTTTAATATACAAAAATACACCCAATAAAAATGATGAATGAAAGATATATTGCAACCACTCATAAAAACCCCTTAATATATTTTTAAATTTCCAAGATTCTACTCTAAATGGCTTTATTACTCTATGAAGACGGACAATTTTTGGCCTAATAGCGCTAGCTGATTATTTATTTATTTATTTAATGTTCAGATGTGAGTAGTTAAGTGAAATCATTGAAATCATTGCCTAAGTACCTACTACTCCGCTTTTTAAACTCTAAATACTTAAATCAATCTGAAAATATTCTACTTCGAAATATGAAATTAAAATATGGGACCTGGTTTAAAAATTATATAATTTAATATTTTTTAATCAAATAACTACAATATAATATACAAACCTGTTGAAAAACACCCAACCACACAACATTTGTAAGCGTATCTTGGCATCGTTTTAATTTGCCAAAAACCAAATAAAAACAAGAGGCGGCGATGTAGTCAAGCCGGCACAACAGTTTGAAAAGTTTAACTTGAACTATTTACAAGAATTTAGAATACTACTTGAACAGTCACAGCAGAAAACAAGCATAAATAAGAACACTACTTGAATCATAGACAAGAATACTAAAAATTTGAAACAGTGAGTACTGAGATGAACAGTCAGAGCAGAAATGCAAAATGCAGATAACAGTAATTCGGTAATCGGTATCAGCGGCGGTACGCAGCTGATATGATGGGTCATTGGGTGGGTGGCGGTGTCGGTGACTAGAGCGCTCGTGGTGCCTGGTGAATGAACGTCCAATGTCTGTATAACTACTATACAGTTACCATCCCCTGCTGAACATATTAGGTTCGAATCTGACTGCAGCAGATTTGTTCCTACTGTGTTTGTTCTCGTAGTGGGGGGCATTATAAAGCCGGCAATTGTAGCGCTTCGGGCGATTGGTGATTTACATGCGAATGTAGGTTGTCACGTGGTGCGGCCTACGTTGTCACCTTGATTTGTATCTACCTCAGTCTTGTTCCAAGGCTGACGTATATAATGTCCACCTCTGACTTTAAATTCTACAAATAAATACCTGTCTAACCCACCACGTCACAGTGCTTAGGTAAAAAAAATATCTCTGTTGTACAGACAACCAGTTAAAAAAATAAAAAATAAAAAAATAAAAAAAAAAGTGAGAGGTGGCCACCATTCTGGATGTCTGTACAACACAGATATTTTGCAAATTTTTTGCATTTTTTTATTAATAATGAGTTCGTATAATTATACAAAGTTAAATATTACAAGTCCTATATTTCATTTAATATTTGATATTATCATGTCGGATCAACACAGATGTGTTTTATATGCTTATCTACACTACATATTAAAAGTTTACCCCCCGCTTCATATTTTTCATTTAAGTATAACTCCGTTGCTATTTATGTTAGAATCTTCATTTTTACATTAAACATTTTTGATTTTAATTCTTTATAAGTCCCCCTCATAGTATCATAGTGTAAAATTGTTTTCAAAGATTTTTGGATTTTAATAACACGTGCCCAATTCGGGTGAGTGTTAAATATCATATTTTTTTTAATAAAACAATTCTATTAAAAATTAAATTAATTAAATTATTATATTCTAAGCATTTTGTGATCGGAATCTGTACCTCCCATACCAAGACAACATATTTTAATATTTCCTAAATCTTGAACAACACAAATATCATGAAGATATTTGAAAAAATAAGTACCAGTTGTATTTATTAAATCATTAGCAATTTTACAAATTTCAAGCCATGTTGGTGATTCTAGTATTTTAGAAGCATAAGGTTTTCCATTTCCAGAAATATTGTGTCCATGATCGACAATTAAAATATTTCCTTTAATTGGAATTTTATTTAGATTATATTTCATAATTTTAATATTTTTATTTTTATTAGTATTATAGTATTCAAATTTACAAAACTTAACAAAGATTTCATTATTTAATATTGAGTTTTCTATTTCGTTTTGCATTTCATTTTTTTGTAATTTATTAAAATCATTGATAGTTGTTTCCATTATTTTATTATTTATTATATTTTTAATTTTTAAATTAATTTTTTCAATTTCTTTTTAATACATTTTGCAATTAAATATGCTATTTCGATTTTTATTTTTGATAGAACAATTCTATTAAAAAAATATTTTGGGGTGATTTTGCAAAAAATATTTTAATTATTATTGCATTTAGATTTTCTTAAAAATATTTTGGGGGATCATGGTATTTCAATTTTTAATTATTAATATCATAAGTTTTGCGAAAAATATTTTAATTATTATTGCATTTCGATTTTTATTTTTAATAATTAAGTTTTGCGGAAAATATTTTAATTATTATTGCATTTCATAAGTTTTGCGAAAAATATTTTAATTATTATTGCATTTAGATTTTCTGATCTTTTTACACATTGTTTTCTTTGTGATCTTTTATTGATATAATATGGACTGCGCCAGGAATGGTATATATATACTACTTATATTATTATTAATTTGTTGGCCAGAAGGGCCACATATTATCTTATACGAGCTTCGGCTCAAATAGCTGTGTCAATACATTATTATTATTTCGGTTGGCCATAAAGGCCGGTCATTTATTATTATCATTATATTTTTATTATTATACATTGTTGGACCAGAAGGGTCACATTATTTTCATAGCGGCTCCAATAGCTTTTTTATTATTATCATTATATTATTATTATTATATATTTTTTACACGTTTGTGTGGTACTGTGAGTTTTTAATATATATTTTGTACTGCTATTATTTAAATCTGCGTATTATACAGCAACTTAACTATCAGAAACCGTGTTACCATTTTTTATTAACTATTTGTTTAATTGTATACACACCCACATATATACACACTTAACACACAGATAATACACATAATTACACTACACGCATTACGTAGTTCGACAGTATTTGCCCGGCGATCCCGACCACTGCTGTTCGAACTATTACACCATTAAGGCGCGTCCACACTTGAGCATATTCATGGTGAGCATACATACTCACATTAAATTGTTTGCGATGAATTTGTATGTGGACGGTAAATTGAGCAAATTCAAACCACGCAAACGTGATCGCGATCCATGCTGAGCACGAGCCACTGACTGTCGGTCTCCTGGCTATGCTCAAAGGAAAACGGCGCGCGAGCTCATAGTGTGCTATGTTCAATTTGGACGTAAATAAATCTGCACACAGCGCTCAGGCCGCTCACGATCCTGCACAGACATGTTTCTACAAAACCAAGATTGGTTTCTGGTTGGGACTTTAGGGGTCTTTTTAAGTTTATGTTTATTCATTTCGACTAATTACTGTCAACTGTAAACATACGTGTTTAAACAATTCATTTACCGCATACTAGTATTTAATATTTAAAAAAATATGGAATGGTCCAAGGAAAGCTGTTTGAATTTAATAAATGAATACGAAAAGTACCCAGTATTGTGGAGCCCAAAAGATCCAATGTATTTTTCTAAAAACAAAAAAATTGACGCTTGGGCAGAAATTGGCCGTAATTTAAATATCGACACAGAAGAAGCGAAGAAAAAAATGATAAGTTTATCGGGATCGTTTCGCCGAGAGAAGGCCAAAACTAAAAACAGCTTTGGAACAGGGAAAGGTAAATTTTATTTAGTTATTTTAGATTTTATTTTTATAAATTATAACAATGTCTTTATTTGTTTTAATAAACTATAAATACTATTATATAATAATATACCTGTATTAATTTACGTTAAAAATTATAAGGTCGAAAAGAGATTTATGCCTCAAAATGGTTTGCATATGAAAGTATGAAATTTATGATGGATAGAGATGATCCACGTCCAAGTATTAACACTTCAAATGAAAATATTTCTGATGATGTAAGTACAACATTTATCACATATTTATATTTTATGATTGAATATTTTGATGACAAATAAGACTTTAATTAAAATAACATGAACTAATAAATACTGATTTCCGATTGGCTTTACTAAAATAAACATATTATTATTTATACAAATAATAATATAGGTATAATAATACTAGGTAACATAATACATAAGTAGTGTTTGAAAATTTCATGAAATTTAAAAAAATGAAATATTTCGTGAAATATTTCATGAAATATTTCAAAATGTGTGAAATATTTCAATTATTATTATTTTTGTAGTTTTGTCTTGTAAAATATTAAATAATTAATCTAAATAAATTAAATACCTCATTAGTCATTAACACACATTTTTTTCTTAGTTTTAATGTATAATAATATAATATTGTATTTTTTTGCTGTACCTATTATTTGATGTAAAAATGTAAAATAAATAAGGAATAGATAGGTATATTGTATATGTACCATGTACGTGGTAACTTATATAGTTATATGTTAATAATCAGATCAGAGTTTTCTTGATCGAGAATCCTTATGACATGTATTTGTATAATTGTACATAAAAAACATAATAAAAATAAAAATATAAAAATTGAATATAAATTTAAAAAAAAAACGCTTAGGTATAACGTTTATCATATATGTTATGTTATGAAGATCATTGTTTCTTCTTAATGTTGACATATTGTATTATAATTATATAAAACATAAACATAATAAATATTAAAAAGAAACAGTAAAAGGAAACCAGTACTTAGGTATATAATATTATAAAGATCATAGTTTTCTTGCTAACGATTCACATAAAATAATATAAATTATAATTATAATTTATATATAATAAAAATATAAAACAAAATAATATTTAAAAAATAAAAATGAAATAATTAATAAAATTCCAATATTTCACAAAACATTGAAATATTTCATGAAATATTTCTCATACTTCAAACACTATACATAAGTATTTATTTATGCATAATCATTTTGCCATGCGACACATCCTGTAGTCGTAAAGTATTGTGCGTAAGTGTCACGGATATCTTTAGATGATAGTGTCGATCTTCGTGGAATATTTCTAATTTGATTCAACGTGGACACTCCTGCTTCTCTCCAAGTTCCTTCTACTATTGATCCATTTACTTCACGATCCAATGATCCATGTGGTGTATATTTATTTTTAGATGCTTTACTGTTCCTTAAGAAATTGTGCAAATGAACGATAGCCATAACAATAACTTGCGCTTTTTCAGGCTCTAACAGCATAGGTTTTCTGAGTACACGAAAAACTGATGATGAAATACCAAAAACATTCTCTACTACCCTCCGAGCTCTACTAAGTCGATAGTTAAATACTCGTTCCATTGAACCTTTACCGTAGTTGCCAGAGTAGGGTTTCATAATATTATCATTCAACGGGAATGCTTCATCAGCCACAAAAACAAAAGGAAGTTCTTTTTCTATTCCCGGTAATGCTGATGGCGTTGGTAAATTTAATGTTTGAGCTTCCAACATTTTACAAAGCTGTGAATTCTTAAATACACCTCCATCAGATATTCTACCTTGTACTCCAACGTCAGCAAAAATAAAATTATAATTAGCGTCTACCAAAGCAAATAAAACGATACTAAAATGTGACTTATAGTTAAAGTATTCAGTCCCACTTCGCACTGGAGCCTGTAAAACTATATGCTTTCCATCCATCGCTCCGATACAATGTGGAAAGTTCCATAAATTGTCGTAATCCTTGGCTATTTCTAACCATTCTTCTTCAGTTTTGGGTAACTGAAATGTTGAATTTTAAATACTTAAATCTTTTAAATTTTAAAGTTGATATAGAGGCCAGAGGGAATAATTTTAATCATGTACTCACAGTTAAAAGAAGTTAGTTTCGTGAAACATAAGAACGTTAATTTAATATCAGTAAATTTAAATTATTTTAGATTCTGAGCAGAGTGATGAATGTATTGATATTACAATAATTTATTGTTTAAAAAAAAATGTATGACTTAATTATAGGCCTAGCACATTTCATATTTTTTTCTAGGAAAATTCATGGTATTTAATAAGTAATTTCGTCTAAAGTTTAACTTAAAATAACTTTAAAAAAAACTGTATTTATATATATTTTTTAGATTTTTTGGTTACAGAATTAAATACTTAAGTGCAACTTTGTTTTAAATTTTCAAATCTTAAGTATAAAAGTTATTCATTTTATAAATTTTTAACAACAAAATAGTTTGTACATTTTCAATTTGATAAATTATGTGAACATTTGAACTAAAAAGCTTATAAAAAAATTCTTGGTAACTTTTTATAAAAGAACAGTATATATGCTTAGATTTGTTGTGAAAGTTAATATTACTTTAGTTAATAGTACTTTGGTTAGTCCTAATAGTTTTCAAAAGCTCAAGGAAAAATTGGAATTTTTATGCAAAATCGGTTTTTGACAAAATTGAAGTTGGTTTTTAGTGTAGATACTTAAATCCTCACTGAATTTTTATATTAGCACTTTCTATACACGATAAAATATTTTGATTAGATTTGAACTGTTTACGGACATTTTAAGCTTCAATTTTTTTTTTGTCGTGTCAAAAAGCTTCAAAATTTAATACAAGACTCCTAATATATTGTAACAGTGATATTTGGGAAATATTAAAAATTCAAGGTCACAAAATTATTGTATACCTACCTAAGCATTTCAATTTCAAATCTTGACAAATTACGTAAAAATTACGAAAATTATTTTGAGTTAGAAATTCCTAAACATTTTTCTTTTTAAATCTAAGATTTGAAAATGTAATAGGTACAAAATATCTCAAAAGTTAATCTACCTCTATCCAAAAAAAATGTCTAAAATACAGTTTTACGAGCGTTTGAAATTCTTAACTTTACAACATTGGACATTCACTCGATTTCTCATGTAGCGATTTTCTTATTTTTTTCAATTCAAAAACGAATAACTGTAGCCTGTAGGTGCATGAAATTTCACTGAATATTAATATTCTCATTTTCTATACATCATTAAATTTTGAAAATATTTTGACTCATTTTGAGCTGTTTGTGGACAATTTCATATTTTAATATATTTAGTTTTTTTTTTCTATAAATATCAATAAAATTGTATTTGTTGGGCCAAAAAGCTTGAAAATTTAAAACAAGGCTCCTGATATATTTATGAATTTTTTAGAGCCATTTAGATAACTTTCTAAATAATGAAAACGAAGAAGAAATACAGAGTTTGGCACCAATTTCAAACTCTGTTACCAATGATGACATCAGTGAAGAACCTGCAGCTGATCTGAATAATGGTTTAGATGATGTGCAAGGAACGTCTACATCAAATGTGCCCAAACCTTCGGTTAAGCGTCCGAGAAAGAAATATAACACTTGTGATGATTCCAGACTGGAGGAAGCATTTACAATTTTGAAACAGTCTGTTTCCTCGCAACAACAACAGCCGTCGAGTGGAAGTGTTATATTTGGCCAACATGTAGCTAGTAAGCTAGACACATATACACCAAAGACGAGAGCTTTTGTAGAACATTCAATAAACAACATTCTTTTTGAAGCTGACATAGGCAGGTTTGAAAATTATTTTCAAAATTTTAACCAACCTCCATACTATCAAAATCAAGGCATTCCTCAACATTTTAACCAACCGTCATCCTGTCAAAATCAAGGCACTCAGCATTCTTCGTCAAGAGATTCTACAAATTCTATAATAACAAATCCTGATTCTCCGTATAATTTACCTGCTTCATCTAATCCCCCTACCTTAAATCCACCGTCTAACATTTCTACTACTACTACGTTTGATGATTATATTGCATTTAATTAATAATTTTATTTTTATTTTTATTTTTTATTATATTATAATTTCATTGATTCGTCATCAACCGAGTAGGTAAAAACCTTAAGTAAAGGATCACAATTTTTTTTTTTTGTTGTACCTATTTTTATTTCAATTTACAATTTTATATTCTAAAAATTTTAAATACTTATATTTAAATGTCCTATATGCATATTGAAATTTTGTTTTTGAAAGAAATAATTTTAATACGTCATAATAAAGTTGTTGTAGTTTGTTTAAAAGAAATAAAGAATAATATTTTACATTTTATTAAATTTAAAAATGCATTGAAAAGTAAATATTTTAATTTATTTAGAATTATTTATAAAAGTATTTATAGTTACCTTGACATATTCTTTCAATACTTCAATTAGTGATTGGCAAACCTCAGGAACTATTAATGAAATACATTGCTTTGAAATTTTAAATACGTATTGAAGGCTTGTATACGATTCACCTGTTGCTAAGAATCTTAGTGTCACTGCAAGTCTTTCATTAACTGGAATTGGTTCCCTGAAATGAGTAGTCTGTTTTGCTATTTTCGGCGAAAGTAGCGATACAAGGTGTTCAAAATCCTCTTGTGACATTCTTGCAAAATTTTCAAACTGACCGGAGTCTGTATGAAAGTTTAAATCACGTATCATACTTGTGCCATTGTATATTTGTCTTGATCGAAAAATTTGAGTTGTCCACCATCGTCTCTTTTTAATACTTGACTGTTTTTTTTTTGTTAATAAATGCATAACAATATAAGCGGCGCTAGCAATTTGTAAATTGTTTGCCATTGTTGTGCTAAGTTATAAAAAAAATTGAACACAAATGGCAACTACTAGTGACCAGTTCCTACCAGCGAATGACTTGAGCACCAAAATCGTTCAACATTGCTCACCTAATTTATGGCTCGCATCGTGCGACGTCTATACTGAGTACACACAGCGATCGCGATATTTTGCTCACTGTAATTATGCTCACGGTGCTCATCTTTAGCGTGCTCAGGTGTGTACGCGCCTTTACACACCCAGCTAGTGCTCGCATATTTAAGACCTAGGTGTTAGTGGTGAGCGATTATAAGGTGTCCGGGGTGCGCGTATTGTCGTCATAGGCTCCCGGCCCGTACAATAGGTATTGATTGATACAATTCGTTTAATTACAAATTCACTAATTAGCTATTTTAAAGTATCGTTTACAATTACCCACGAATTATGACTATTGTCAAAACTAATTTTAATTTGTATTAATTTGTATTATATTTCTTTTTATTGTAATCGGCTTGGTTCGAGCTTCGTGTGGTGTACATTTTATTGTTGAATGTTTTGTGTTATTATTACTATATACAAATTTTGAAATTGAATTGTACCAATTCCACGAACCTGTTGATGTAAAATGTTTGTGAATTTTATTTTTTATTGTTTTAATTACACGTTTGGCCATCCCAGCCTTTATACTACTGTATGTCGAATAATGTCTAATATTGTATTTTTTCATAACACTTTGAAATTCGTTGTTATAAAACTCCGTACTATTATCTGTTTGTAATAATTTTGGTTGATTTTTTTTTAGTATTTTTATTATTCCTTTTGTACATTTCTTTGCTGTTTTATTTTTCAGTGCTTCAAACCAAAGATATTTCGTATATGTATCAATAACAATTAAAATTAACTTATAACCATTATTCTTTCTAGCATGTGTCTGCATATCAATTAAATCAGCTTGCCAAAGATCATCTTTAAATCGAGTTATTATACTACGTCTAGGAAATATTTTTCTCGCCGGTTGATGTAACTCGTTAGCTATACTTTCTAAAGTTGTTATTATATTATAATATTTCTCTCATGTAGTTCCTCTAAATTAGATATAATTTCATTATTAACACCAGTATAACCAACACTTTTTGATGATGACAAAAGATTTAATCTGGTTACTAGCTCATTCGGATCGTCATAATAAACTAATTGGGTTATATAAACCAGAGCCTTTGTTAGTCTGTGGTGTTGAAGTAAAACTAATCATCTCTTCAACTGTGGGATATGTGGACACAGAACTGCTTGCTGACGGACGAAAATCAAATGGTTCATTTTCTATGGTTGTATTATCATGAATATTACTACGTTTAGGGTTCAAACTAGATAATTGATTCATAAGTGGTATTAAATTAATACGAGTTTTAGAATTATTAATTTTAGCTATATCTTCGTTAAACTGTTTTTCCTCGTATTTCATTCGATCATAAAGAGGTTATACAACGGTCATCCATTTACGGAACTTTGAGGTTTTAGGTTTCCCATCTCTTTTTAAATGTACACCAATGTTTTCAAAATGTTGTAATAATTTTCCATATTATCTATTGTCGTATTTTTTGGCACGTACATCACCCCAGCCCCACTCATTTGGAATTTTAAAACATTTTGTACTTAATTTTTTATGACAATTTTCAAAATTTGTACGGTCTTGGTTAATCCATTATTAACAATAATTATGGGTGGGGCTGGGGTGATGTGATTTCAGCCCCACCCAAGGTCAAGAATTGCAAAATAATAGTCATCACTACGCCATATTTTAGTACGTAATTTGTATGAATTTGTACGACTGCTTTTAAAATTTGTACGATATTCGTTCGGCGGCAATCGCAAATACTTAAAATCTACCGTCACCCCAGCCCCACCCATCGTCTAAATTTCAGTGTTTTCGAATTTATTCCCGTGCCATATTTTAGTACGGAATACCTGGAGGAGAGGTAACGAGCTTTATATTCTCTACATCTTGATTATTTTTTATGTGTACATAATACGTACGGTGTATACCTGTATGGTAAAAATAATCTGTATTCGATTTTGAAAAAAAGAACAAACAAATTTAAGAATGAAATTTTGAATTGTTTATTAATATAAAATGTTAACCTTAGCTTTACTCGCTATTGAATAGTCTGTTTAGTTTTTTTTTTTTCATCGAACTCTGAGAGAGTTGATTTAAAAATAGGTCTAAAAATAAATATTATTATCTATATCGCGATATCTGTAATATACTGCTTAATACGACAAAATAAAAAGGTGACCGAGATAATTATTTTATCTTGTCGTCGTATTTGTTATAAATACAAGTAGGCTAGTAGGAGAATAGGCCTAAAAAATAATCGTATAATATTATTGTTTTTTTTTGATAGTATAATTTTTGTGTAAACACTTAACACATGTAATATTTTTAACTTTGTAATCATAAAACTAAACACATATACATGGTGATTTTTATCAAGTATTATTATTAATTAATATATTAGAAAATAATACGAATAATTATAAACAAATACAATTATTAGAATTAGCAAACAACAATTAAATTATTATTATTGACGATCGATAGGGAAATAATGTCAACCACATAATTATTATTTTTTATAATTTCTGGACTATAAAATAATATAATCGAAAAAATATCCAAACAATTGTTCGCATAGCGATATAACGAGTTTTATATTCTCTACATCTTGATTATTATCTATGTGTACATAATACGTACGGTGTATACCTGTATGGTAAAAATAATCTGTATTCAATTTTGAAAAAAAGAACAAACAAATTTAAGAATGAAATTTTGAATTGTTTATCAATTAATATAAAATGTTATAGTAAATGTTAAATGGTGTAAATAAAAAATTCGCAAGGTACCCTTGTATTACCTTTCACTGGAATTGGTTTGGACTTTAAGTCATCATAAAGTTCCCAGTTGTTCGAATGGTTCCGCTTGCAGTATGATTGATAATGTCCAATACTTTGCCGTAAACTACTCATCCCGTGTCTATGTGAACATATACCTCTCAGCTCATACTTTAGGTTGCTTGATGTCGGAAACTATTAAACAGTTATTGATATTTGACCAAATAAAATATTTTGTCACTACATCATCTGTTAATAAGTACGTTGGATTTTCAGCGATATGTATAAATTGCCCGTGTTCATTAATTGGAACGTATATTGGTATAATGTAATACAATTTGAAAATTTCGCCGATACATAGTGGAATTTTTATTGAAAATATTATTCTATCGTTCATTGGGTGAAGGTCTATATGTAATATTTTGTATATTTCTTGTATATTATTTTCATTAAATTTGATAGGGATTTGTAAATTTTCAGGTAGAATATTTTCTATTTGTTTTATTTCTGACAACAACTGATCTGGTGTAATTATAAAAACATCTAATTTATTTGTTTGAACGTTTGATATCATTCTTTGTAACCTCGTTACAAATATATGTAATTCAAATATATTATTTTCAATTAGGGATATTAATCTTAGAACAATAATTTGTTTTTTTTCGTCTATTAATTCAATATTTATGTTGTTAATAGTGGTTTCAATTTTTTTAATATTTTTGTCAAATAACAATTTATTGTCATTAAATGTTGTTATGGTCTCATTGAAATTTGTTATTGTGCTCCTTAAAATAGAGACTTGGTCTTGAACTATGTGTATCATATCTTCATGATCATTCTCTAATTTGTTAATCGAACTATCATACCTTCGTACATCGTCAGCATCGGCAATACCAAACATCCACTGTAGTGCCGAACAGGGTTGCCACCCGTACTATTTTTTAAAGTATTGTACTTTTTTTTTCACTTTTGTACTTTGGACTTAGTAGTTTTAATAAAGTAAGCTAAAATACTTTATTTCTTATAACATTAATTACTTGAGGAAAATAGTTCATCAATAATTATTCTTAACACGGAATATAGATATTGTTGGAAAAAATCATTCATTATATACTAACTTAAAAAAATAAATTCCTAATTTATTAAAAGCAAACTGTCATGCACATAATATTCACAACTCTGTAAGACATGCAATGAATTTTATATCATTTGATATAGAAAATGTAATTTTAAAAATATATGCTCATTTTTCTCAATCTTCTGTAAGAAGTGAAACATTAAAAGATTTTTTTAAATTTTTAAACTGTGAATGGTCTGAACTAAAGAAACATGTAGTGACTAGATGGTTATTTTTACACCCTGCCATAGAAATGATTCTAAAAAATTGGGAACCAATTAAATCCTATTTCTTATCCTTGGAAAAATGCCCTCCTTTAATATTAAAAATACTATTTAGTGATGATCAAGTGACAATAAAAACTGACATAGAAATATACTTTTTCTTTTTAAGTCATATTTTGCCCTTATTCAATGAATGCATTAATAAATTACAAGGGAATAACATATCAGTTATGGTAATTTATGGTTTGATGAATTCATTGAAAAAATCTTTAGAAATACGAATAAAAGATACATTTTTTGGCTTTCACACAAACCAACTTATTGAAACGTCAACAAACAAAAATATTCTTATTAATGATTTTTTAAACTTTTTGAACAATGCAATTAATTACTTGAATAAATGGTTTGATTTCTCAGATTTAAATTGGTTAAAACAAGTAAAATGTGTTAAACTTTCAAGTGAACTTATATATTCTGAATTGTTAAATTTGATTAGTGAGCTTAAATTAGAAAATAAACTTTTTTTGAATATGAATGAACTGTATGACGAATGCAATTGAATAAATGAAATGTTACCATTATTAAAAGAACCTAATTCAAATTCATGTAATAAATGGCAAAGTTTATTTAAAATTGCAAATCTTGAAAACAATAACTTTTATCTAAAAAATCAAGCAACATCAAGCTACTGTAAGACTGTAAGAGAGTATTTTCTATGATGAACTTAAAATATAGAGATGAAAGAAATAAGTGTGGGCTTGAACTTATCAAATATGAATTAATTATCACTCTTAATGCTAAAGAAACGTGCACTGAAATTTATGATACTTTTTTAAAAGATAATAAATTACTAAAAAAAATAAAAAGTATACATTTAAAAATATCGTTAATAAAAATAATTTATAATATATTTATAGAAATAATTTAATAATAAAATATTGTTATAAGTTTGTTAAAAAGCTTAGTTCTTAATACTATGTTTTAATTTTATGATGTTTGTATGATATCAATAAATTCACATTTTTTTATTGTTCAAATAATTGTTTTTTTTTTTGTTCTGTACTTTACTCATTACTGGTTTGGTTCAGTATTTTCACAATTTATTTTGTGTGCAAAAAAATCTCCATAAGTCATGATGTACTTTATTTTAAAAACAAAAAGGTGGCAACCCTGGACTGCCGAACCTCCAGACTCAAATGATCGCTTAACCTAGCCATTTGCCTAATTACCTGTATATCTAAATTTATTTTTTTTAAATGCTTCTCTAAGTTATTTATAGTTATTTGGTAAGTGTTATTAATTGCATATGTGTCAATTGTTTTTAACATACTCCTTATATCACTAAGGCTATTTATTAAATATTTTAAATCTATAAATGTATTAATGGTCCAACTACTTTTACATAATTTACCTTCCCCTAATATCTCGTACTGTAACCCCGGACTATTGGTGGTAAGAGTGAGGTTGAAAAATGCATTGTCTTGATTTTCACTGGATATAATATGATTGATCAGCAGAAACTGTAATAGTATGGTACGACAAATCAAGTTCCAGACATCCATTTTCATTGTAATACTCTGATGAACATTTAACACAATTATAATATTATTAATAATAGAAAAAAAAATCAATATGAATTTATAATATTGGTACTTACTTTGTTTAGTAGTTTGACGTTACACTATGATGCGGACCTAATGGGGGCCGCGTGGGTGAGGTGAGGTTGAGGTTGAGGTAACCAAAGGTTATACGACAACAGAAAAAAAAAAAAAAAAAAACACAACTTTTGCACTGCGATGGTTAACTTTATTGTTACGGTATTGGCCCGGTCGGTAACCGTTTTTAACGCGAGTCCAAAACAAACAATAAAAAATAAGAGAACAGACGATTGGCTGGGGACGTGTCGGTGTCCGTCTCGTGCGGGTCGTCGATGATAAACTGGTGACTTTTCAATCCGGTTCACCCAACGGCCGGCCGACGGTTCGCAGCGCGGGTGTCGCGCGCTGGCGTCGTCCGTCGTCGATTGGCGGTTTGTTTGAGAAGCGTAGCGCGGCTTTCCGCGTAAAAGGCTATTTGAATTCAAACAGCTATTACGCGGGACCGCGTCAACTATAGGTATTTGACTATATTGTATTGCAACAAGTATGATAGGTGTAAAAAAATATAAATGTAAATAATAATACTCTATGTTCGTATTTCACAAGAGGCAGTTATTTGCTCAAAAATTACAAGTTTCCATAGCAGCTCTGCTATACTCAGCACTGATATAATTACTGTGTTTGTTATGAAATTGGTATTTAAAAATTATAATCATAGCTACAAATTGATGACCTAACACTGGACCAGTGTCACTACTCACTGGTAATACTACGACCGACTGACTTGATTCAGGTTTGTGTGTTGTCACGACAGTGCTCCGTGTCACAAACAAAAACTCTTATTCAGCTGATCCCACGGTTGCAGCATCGTCCAACACACTATTTCTGTTTTATAATTACAATAAATGTCATGACTTTGATTTAGTTTGTTTATGAATATCAGGACGCGTCCGTCGAATGTCTTGTTCTAGTTTCATTAGTGTATTTAGTTAATACGTGACGCGCAATGTAAGTAGATATAAGTCAAATGTGACATTGTAATGTGCAAATACAGTGAATATATTATTAACTTTGATCGATCTGTAATTTTTATTGTTTAAACATTTATATACTTACAAAGTTACAAATATGTTTAAAACATATAATCAACCACATCATTTATATGTATTGACCAATCGGTTAAAAGTTAATTTACGAGAAGCAATACAAATGCTTAAAAATCCGAACAAAATATCAGTGTTGAATGTTCAAGACTTGAGCCACAGCCAGGTAAGTGGTATATTTGTACAGAACATAATAATACAAAATTAATGTCAGATGGCATCGAGTGGCAAGCGACAGGCACAAATTTATTACCTAGTGATAAAAAACCAATTATGCAAGTCGAATACTTTGCATCGGAAAATGTATACAAAAGTATTTTTAAGTTGACTGGAAAATATCGATATAATGCTACTTTGATAAATTATGCACAAACTTCAAACGCAAACATTACTGACCCACCGGAAAATAAAATCCATACGCCACAGTTTATTTCTAAAAAAAGATCCATAAAAAGTGTAATGAAACATCGTTTTAAAATATTCAAAAAATTAACTAATGAAGAAATAGTGAATGATCAATCTAATATTGAACCAATTAGGTAATATAACGCCTATTTTTTAAAATTATAAAATATTATTATATACTACCATTTTTTTTAGAAACATCAATTTTGACCCACGTGCTTTAGGAGCTGACTTTTCCCTTCCAGGTACTTCATCATCTATTTCTACACCACATTGGTAATAAACTATTTATTTTATACTACATAATTATGTTCTACCTTTAAGTTATCTATTACCTATACTCATTCATCGTTTTACAGCTCTGCTGTCCACCCATTCCAATATTTTGAGCATGTTTTACATGAACATGATGCAATTGAGTCGTCTGCTTTTGAAGCTAATGCATCTCCGAAGTTATCATTTGAAGTACCAGATAAGTATGCACTATATTATACATGTATTATATACAGTGACACAACTGGGGCTAAAATGTTGGGAGGGGGCTGTAGTCCTCCTGATATTACATGAAAAATAACCCGTCGGGGCGATGCCCCCACATCCCCCATAATAATTTAATTAAAAATATTAAAAAAATCTGCTTCAAAAACGTCTGCTTCATTTATTCAAACACAAAAAAATACCTTTTAGTTTTTTTTAATTTGTTGTAAGTTACTTGGAGTTAAATTGAAAAAAAAAACAATAAATGTGGCATATATTAAAAATGATTTGTATATTTAGATGTGTAGGTAATGTACTGTCTACTATAGAACCGACAATAACATCCCCTAAACTGAAGGACCATCAACTATAAACATAGACAGTCATACTAGTCATACTAATAGGTAAATATAATTTACAAAATTGTGATTTGATTTGTTTATTTAAGTAATTATTTTTTATAATTTCTTAGTACAACTTCTGAAAACTTGTTTAAAGGACGACGAGTAGTAGATGTGTATCATATTTTCAATCAGATTCAAAATACCGTCCACGTAAATGATATTGGTTGTTCGTTTTTAGATATGACTTTGATAAATGAAAAACAGTTTGGATTTAGAACAGTATTTAAATTTATTTGTAAAATGTGTAACACAATATCATACATAGAATCAGAAAAACAAAAACCTGATACTTATATGCCAATTAATCAATCAGCAGTAAGCGGCACTATTGCTATTGGTATTGGCTATAGTCAATTATCAGAATTGTGTGCAACAATGGATATTCCATGTATGTCTTCCAATACATTTCTATCGGTTCAAGAAGATATTAGTCAGCAAATTCATATAATCGCTGAAAGAGAAATGCAAATTGCTGGCGAGGAAAAAAAACGGTTGGCCTTAGAGTCTGGTTCAATTGATACGGATGGAACGCCAATGTGTATTGCAATGTAATTAAATAACAAGGAACTTTTTGTTACTTATATCACATTTTTTAAGAAACTGTTAAAAATGTAATAATATTAAAAGCAGTTTAAAACAAAATATAAAATTTAAACAATGTAAATTAAAATTAAAAATATAAAAACAATTAAATAACAAGGATCTTTTTGTTATTTGTATTAGGTTATAGTGTAATGTCATATTTGATGAAATTAATTTAGTTCATTAATTCCAATTTTCTTTTTTTAATTTCTAACTCAACATTTAATATTTCCATTTCAACTATATATTTTTCTTTCATTTGAGAAATTTCAAGCTCAATTTTAGTCTTGTTTAAGCATGCAATTTTCATTTTTTCATCTGCAAGATTGCACCACTTTTTGTTGGTAGTTGTGCCTGTACACTTTTTGGGTGTCTTTTCATATACAAAAGCAAGTTTTTCCTATATAAAACAACAATTATAACTGTAAAATGTACTTCCTTAAATAGTTGATTCATTAAAACAAATTTTTACTGAAGTTCAACAGAAAACAATTTTGATATTGGCTGATTTTTGTTAACATGAGTAAAAACTACAACAATATTAAATTACAAAATGTAATATGATAATAATAATAACCTGTACAGGATCTGATAGTGAAGATACTAATTGTTTAGATAATGGAGTCTTTAATAATGCTGGCGAATAATCATCCCAATCTTGCTTTCCAGGATTACTGGATAATGAATTAAATTCTATTTTAGATGTTGATGGAATGTTTGAAATTTCATTATCGTTGTTATTATGAGAAATATCTTTAAAAAATATTTGATTTCATTATACCTTACAAAATATTTTTTAATATACAGCTATAAAATAAAACTAACCTGGTTCATTGTCTTCATCACAATCAAATACTGCATAATCTCCAGTTGCTTGAGTGGTAAGATGATCAAGCGTTTCCATTTCAGATACACTGTACACCGATACATTTTTTGCTGGTCCACCACCAGTTCCTTTAATATAGGACTTTTCTGCTGTCACTTTTTGTTTCAGTGTTTTTTTTATATTATCCCATTTCTTTTTTAATATATTAACTGGACGGTGTTCAAGAGACATACTATTGCAATTAAATTCTTTACCTAAGTCTTCCCAACTGGACTGTTTCTGTTTCCATGTTAATGAATCTGATTTCTTACATTCAATTTTGTCGCATCGTTTATGTACTAATGTTTTAGCAACTCGATTTCGTCAGATGAAAAATTAGTACTTCTTTTTGCCATCTTTCTTCCCTAAAAAACTATATACAACTATTATTTTATTTACTACCTATTTAACAATTTCGTACAGGGTTCAAAAAACGCACTTACATACTGTTTAAAACTATTTCTCAAATTCAATTTTAAAGTTTTAAACGATCACAATATCACATTATCACTGATTACATACTGTGTGTACACTATTGCATGCGCTTTACGTGATAGTATACTGATTAGCCGTGGAAGAATAAACAATATAGCCATTATAAGGCTTAAGCTAAAGCTTAGCTAAGTAGAAGATTGAAATACTCGTTCACATTTAAGGTTCACCTTAATCAAAGTTTTTGGTTTATCTTAATTCTAAGATAAACCCGTATTGAAATACCAGCCCTTATTAATATCAACTTCATATTATTTAAAACATAACTAATGAATACGTGTATAGGAGAATAATCGTCTAACTATCGTACGAAAAGTACTTCAGGTTACCTAAAGTTAAAACGTAAAAGACGCAACATGGTTACTAAAAAATGTATTTAATCTTATTATTTTATGTGTATTTTAAAAAAGTATTTAGATTACAAATGTAAATCAAGCTATCTTGTTAAATTTGTTGTGATTTATGTATGGATACACATATTTAAGTTAACAGGAGCTTTCATTAAAAAGTAAGTCTAGCGAGGATCGAGCGCGCGTCGTGTACGTACATTAGAAATACACGAGTGACAATTTACGCAATGGTCAATATTGTATGGACCCGCTCAACTAGACTGTTTGTGAAATAATAAGGCTTGATGCACACGTGCGGTTTTTAAACGCGCGGTACCGCGTTTGCGTTTACTCACAACTGGATTGAACTATGCACACGAACGCGCGGTGACGCAGTGGCACCGCGCGTCAACTTGCGGGCGATCGTGTACCGCAATTCCCCGAGGCACCGCACTCGCATTTGCGGAGCGTCATAACGTGTTTTTGTATGTGCAGTGCACACGAGCGTCGTTTTGCCGCAAAACATAAAAAAAAATATGTCCGAAAATCTTGAAGAGAATTTTGACATATCGGGGAAATAAAAAATCATCCAGAATTTTGGAATATTGCTGCCGAAACATATCGTGATCGACAGAAAAAAAGAGGGGCATGGATTAAAATTTGTCGTATATTTTGTAAAGATTTCGACGAAAAAGACGAGAAGGAAAGAAATGAAAGCAGCCTCACTCGCCTCTAATATTCTACTCAACAGTACCATTGACAAAATATCATCCTACGATATTTTTACGTCCGTCAAAAATAAAATCCTTTTGTCATGGCAACACCACTGGGACTCCATTCCGCCTACCAACAAACTTAAACACATAAAATGTTCTGTGAAACAGTGGTCTACACCTCCGGACCTCAACCGACGTCAAAATATTGCCATCACTCGCATTAGAATCGGTCACACCTTTCTCACACACTCCTTCCTCATCAGTAAAGATCAACCCCCTATATGCAACACATGTCAAACCCGTATCACCATAAGACACATTTTTGAAGAATGCCCAGTACACGAACCAACCCGCACTCTGCTCAACCTACCACCCAACATCAAAGAAGCTCTAAATGAAGAACACACTTTAAAAACTATCGAATTCATCACCAAAGACAACCTTATCAACAAAATATAGTTTTAATATAAATCAAATTGTAAATCTATTTAAACAAATATTGTAATTTTTTAATATTGTAATCTACTTTTCTTTTTTCCTTTTTTTTGCTTTGTTAAACTAAAACATAAATGTTGGCTAATAACCTTTGTAGTTGAAGCCTGTAAACTTTAAATAAAAAAAAAAAAAAAGAAATGAAATTTGTAAGTATTATTTTATACCATTATTTTTTCGAAATCGCAACTTGTAAGTTTAAACTTTTAAGATATTCTGACAAATAATATTCTAATTTTATTATTATAATACTAGTTTTACTAGTTTTACTCATATTAGTTATAAATAGTTATTAATATTCATTGTTATTGAGAGTATCTATTTTTAATTTTTATCAGCTGAACGTCTAGACGGTCATTTTAGGGACTGACGCACACTTATTCGATATTGTATATTGTGACAGTGGATATTGATCAATAGTCGCCTTATGTTGTATTAAAAAAATACATCCGTGGTTTAATATATTTTGTTAATTTATTTTAGATTATTAGCGTTTTGAATAGGTAAATACAGTAAATAATACAATACAAATTATACGAATAATGAATAATAATACAAGATTTTAATATAAAATATAAAATATAATTTATTTGCCATGGGACACTACCATTATCGGAAACAAAATAATCTGCCAACTGGTTTCTCGCTTGAATAAACTGATTAGGTGCTCTAGAGGGTCTTGGATGTTCTTGAAGGTCTTTTTGTCCAATGGATCCTTCTATATACATAGTATCTACTAGTTTAAACCCATCCCTAGCCCTAACAAAATTATGGAGAGCACAGCATGTCTTCACTAAAAGTATTGATAAATCCAAATTTGCATTTATTGGTTTATGAAATATTTTCCATTTATTAGAAAGTATTCCAAATGCAGACTCGAGATTCCTCCTAGCACGAGATAACCTGTAGTTAAAAATCCTTTTTTTGTCCACCAAATATTTACCACTGTAGGGTCTCATTATATTTTTTGAAAGTGAAAACGCTTCATCACCAACGAACGTGTAGGGCATATTTGGACTTACAGTTCCTGGGAGAGGTTTGCCCCTTGGAATATGTAACTCATTATTTTCAAGTTGTTCATACAAATTGCTCCTTTCGAATACAGTGCTGTCCGATTCTTTTCCAAATGCCCCAACATCTATGTAAATGAAATTGTATTTTGCGTCTACAATCGCCAATAATACAATTGAAAAAAAAATGTTTATAATTGTAGAAAAGGGACCCACTTATTCTTGGCTTTCTTATTCGTACATGTTTCCCATCTATGGCACCTAAACAATTAGGAAACTGGCAGTTTTTTTCAAAACCCTCTGCAATTTCTCTCCAACGATTTTCAGTAAATTCTGGAAAAGACTCTTCTCGTAAACAATCCCAAAGAGCATTGCAAACTTTTCTTAATATTTTTCCTATCGTTGTGTGTCCAAGTCTGTACGTTAAGTGTAGATCGATTTGATCACTTCCACTACCTAAGTACCTAAACAATAAATAAAAAAACAAATTGACAATCTTTGAATATTCATAAAAAGGTTAATACTTATAAAATATCAATTAAATATTATTATTTATTATAGATTAATACAATTTTCAGTACCAAATTACTTGTACATAATATACATGTTTTTATTGGTTATTTCAGGCACTAAATTCATTCAAAAGTGGAAGAACATTAAAGATCACTATGCTAAAAGTGAGAAAAAAATGTAAATCGGGACAAGCTGCTAATACTGGGAGACGGTACATTTATGCACAACAGTTGTCATTCTTACAAACTGGTCATGTAGCTTAGATCATGAAGCATTATTGGACCAGCAAGATTCAGTGGACCATCAAGAGTCACATTACAGTAGCTTAGATTTAGATGGATCAGAATGCCCTCCTCGCTATAAACAGAATTCTACAAAGAAACGTAAAAATGACTTAGAGTCTTCCTTGGTAGAATTTTTGAATACTCCAATTCCTACAACTCCACCAATTGTTCCAGAGATCAACCCAGATAGATCTTTCTTTGAAAGTTTACTTCCGTCTATAAGTAGTTTCACAGAAGACCAGAAGCTGGAGTTTTGTTGCGAAATACTGAACATTATTAAGCGTATGAGGAATCAACAAGCTGTACAGCAATATGGATATCCACCAAACAACCCACATTACAAACCCGCACATGGATATGGTCAGAATACGTATCCATATTCCAGTTACATCGAGCTTAATCGTCCCCCTCAGCCAAATCAATGCCCCACACCAATTACACAATTACGAACACCTCTTTCTACTCAACTGTCTCAAACAACCAGCACTGGGGTTCCTACAATATCTCCAACATCCTCAACTTCAGCATCTATGGACAACCAGTTTTACAGTGAAGAAGATAGCATAGACCTTTTTGGAGATTAATAAAATCATTTGAAGTAATATTTCGTTTATAATTATAAATAGGGAACGGATTTAAATGCTCTAAAAAACAAGAAAAATGCCTTAAAAAAATACGATTTAATGCCTTAAAAAAATGCTTTAACATCAAAAAATGCACTAAAAAAATGCCTTAAAAAACTTTAAAAATGGGTTTTATATTCAATAAAAACAAAATTTTAAATTTAAAACTTATAAAAAACACATTATTATGAAAAATCTAATAAAAAATATTTAAATACAATACAACCTTAATTAATTAATTTTCAATTATCTTCTGTCCATCTTCTTTTTACCCTAAAAGATAAATAATTTAATAGGTATACCATTTAGATAGGTATATTCGTTTTACTTTTACCTTTTGTTTCATAGCATTGTATTATACACGTGTCAACAATAATTTCGTAATTTCGTAACATAATACATATTTAGGTATTTTAGTTTTTTTTAGAATGAATGTGGAAAAAATGTTGAAAAAATGTTGAAAAAATGACTTAAAAACCACAAAATGCACTAAAAGTTTCAAAAAATGCTCTAAAAATGCATTAAAGTCTTAAAAATGCAAAATAATGCAAAATAATGCAAAATAAAAGATACATTTTTTAATTCTTTGACGTATGAAATGAACTTTTTGCTTGGAAACCAATGTTTTCGGACATTCAGAAAAAAATGCAATTTGCATTCAAATCCGTTCCCTAATTATTATTATTATTTTTTAATTTACTTTGACCGAGTTTTATGCCTTCGGCTTTCTCGGCATCAACTTAAATACTAAATTTGTTCAAATAAACATATATATATATATATTTCCCCAAATTGAGGTGTTATTATTTCACCGTCGGTACCTTACCTATTACTGGGTCAAATGTATTCCCGTTCTTAGATATTAAAAAAAATCCACGGTACTCCGGCTTTCGGGTCTCGGTCCGTGGTTGGCGACCGTGAAATGTTCGAGGCGGCCACATGACTCTCGAGAACATGATAAATATGATCGAGCAGTCACAACCTTTTTTTAATCTCGTGGCTTTCTTCATACAGTAGAGATTTTTGTAGATCGGAATTAGCATGATATGTCTGTAAACCTTCTTTGCTAATGTCAATTTCTTCATAAAGAGGTGAACTGTCTTTGTTGAATTGACTATGGATATTATTACGGATTGTTGTGTCGTTTGGTAATAAATTACGACTGGACTTTAAAAGTGACATGACACGGAGTGAAGATATATGATGTTCCAAAAACAATTCAATATCTGTGGGTAGTAAAATATTTTTAAATGTTACATTTTTTAATTTTTGAAAGCTTGATTTTACCCCCTTGATTTTCAGCCCATTTTTGAAATGGATTATTTAACACTTCCTAGAGCTTCATTCAAATTTTTCTGGGTTTTTAGTATATGAACTTCTTCATCTTTTTCTAGATCTAATACTTTTTCCAATAGGTCATCGTTATCCGTTAAACCAGTTGCACTAACAAAGATAATTCTTTGTTTGTGCGTTTCACACGGCGTTTTTTCTCCACTTTAGTATCAGTACCATCGGTTTCATTTGTCAGTACAATGAATAAACTTAACAACAGAGAAAATATTTCTTCCAGAGACTTACTTCTTATTAACATACATAACGACCGGAGTATAACCTCTCTAACTTTTCTTGCTACAGTTTTAAGTGGTGGCCATTTGGTAATTAATTTTAAAAAATGAGCAATATCTGTTCTTATAAAGCATCTAGGAATCCAATGGTTATTAGTGGGGTGATTATTCAAAATTAAATCAGCACATGCGTTGATATAATCCTGTAGCGAAGAGTTCCGGGTAAAACATTGTACCACTGCTGACAGTATTGCCAATGACTGATCGCATACTGTCATTTTTGGCATTGGTACATCACTCTTCTTCCAATTAGCAAGCCAATTGGAAATTGCCACATTGCTATGCCTTTCACTAAGCATATTAGTGACGGTAAAACTAAATTCATTTTCTTGATCATAAACAAGAGCTTCATAAAGAAATATATACTTTGTTTTTTCGCTATCGTATTTTTTAAAGTTTGAAACTACAGAATCAGTTGCATCAATAATAATTTGTTGACACTTAGATGCACGTGCATAATTTCTGTATAAGTGAATTTGCTCTCCAGTATGATAGTATACGTAAAATGGATCGAGACCTACGTCATGAATTACAGTTTTAAATTCAATTTCAGTTTTCGTTATACATAAAGCGGTCAATTTATCAGAATGTCGTTGATTATTTAAGCCTTGGCGTCTTTTTAAATTTCTCAAAGCATGTCCAGTTGGAATTATGGCTGGTTCATGATCACCTAAGTATAAATTAAAAAAAAGTGGTCAATTGGATGTCGCTCTGCTGTACAGTAGATTACAAGTAGGTCACTGTATGGTGGATGGTATTAAATTTGAATCCAATGATATAATATCATTGTATAAGAAAAACGTGTTATGATCATACCATGCCATCATATCTGTTTATATTAAATTATTATATTATATTAATTATAATTGTTAGCCATTAAGAATAAGATAAAATACACACATACACTCATACACTCACACAAACATACAAAATTAGATATATGGATCTCCGTTAGTGGTTACCACACTTGTTGTACTGTCACCGTCCGGTGCATTTTAGATGTTCGTAAGCGAGTACGCAGATTGTTAATATAAAAACGTATACAATTTTTTTATGTGTGTAAAAATAAATAACTTAAATAAAAGTTATATTAATCAACTAGAAAAGAAGATCTTGTTGTTATACATCAACCATAGTCAACTCAATAATTAAGGAGGTAATATTTTTAACATATTACTATTCACATTTCGAATCATTACAAAGGATTCTGAGTGGAGGCGGTATGTCAGTCTAGGTATATGAACAAAAATATTTAAAAATAGGAGATCTTCTACAACCATGATTATACCTACTCTGTGTCTGCAGCTGCCAGCTGTGATCACGATGTAGAGAAGATACCTATTACTTCTATTACTATAAGAATTATAATATTAACATATAGGTAATAACTTATGTTTAATAGTATACTCTAGAAGAAAAATCAATACATTACCATTATTTTATTATTCTTAATATGCTAAAAATATATTGAATGTATCATAATATATATAATATGTGAACAATATTTAAAAATATAAATGTTGATAAACTGTACCTATTTATTATGTATTTAAGTTCAAACTTATTAAAATTCGTATTTTAAAATAATTCTATACTTTATAATTAATATAATTTCATTTTTAACACCAATTAATTTTTGATTTTAATTTTGGGTACTTACCTGTTTTCATCAGACGCACAGCTTCATTTTCTCTGTATGTCTCGCACGAAATCCCCTTTTCTACTATAGATGATAACGCATTTTCTATAAAAGGACCAATCATACGCTGTTTTTTAGTTCCTTTATGTGGTTCGTTGAAATTCCCAACATATGTACGTTTCATAAGTACTCTGTAATAGTATAATTACATACCTAATATATTGGATTTCTTCTTTATATTTTTAAAAATAAAATTACCTTGCATTTTCTGGGGGTTTTTCTGATACTATTCCTTTAAAATAGGATCCACAAACAGAACACCGACCAACAACAGACACATAGTTATCACCATTTGATAACACTTTCGCTCGGCGAAATGAAAGGCAATATAGTAACTGTGTATGTATCCAAAAATGCTCTGCAACTAATGGTGTCCATTTGTTTTTGGGTAAAACTTCATAGGTTTTAAAACGCTGAAGCGGTCGTTTTTTATCCACTAAATTGTATTAAACTCGTTGTGGTTCGATCGTCTTCCATTCGTCAGATAAGATTGTAATAACAAATTTTTTATTTGGGAAATCTTCATCGCTATCCACTTCATTAATAGACTCGGAATCTATATATTGTCTGTTTATATAATTAAAAATTCACGGAAAACACAAATTAATTTTGAATTAAAACATAACTAACCATCATTATCGTCCAAATTATTGAGTTTAATGTTTTTGGGTAATACTACATTTGGTGTTTCAATTGGGGTCAATCCGAGTTTTTCTTTTATCCCATGTTATCCTTTATAAACAAAAACATGCAGAGCATTGCACGACATTTGATTATTTAGTCCAACACTTATCTCCTGCCATACGGAGTTTGTAGCTACAACCACTTCTAAGAACAAATATAAGAACAAATTTAGTTTGGTAAAAAATTGTTTTTAAAAAAACACGCATCATTGTAAAATCAATACATTCATTGCTCCGCTCAGAATCTAAAATCGATTAAATCGACTAAAGTACTATATAGAAGTAGGAATAAAAATTATAATATCGAAATAATAAAGTAATATTATTCATTGACAAAATTATTATTTTAATATTGACTATTTGGTTATTTATAAACCGTGCGCGCCTGCTAAGTAAATAGTTTCGACCAATGGTTCTGCTACACACGGGTTGGTGATGTAAGTACGGTTTTAGAACGCTGTAGCTATAGTCGCGTGAGCAGTACATGATCACAGCAAATTCGTAATTATTAACTAAAAACATTTGCTATTTTATATGGTCATTTAAAAAATTTAAATTTGTTACAGACTTCAAATGCAAATACAATTGGTTAGACAATATATTATAATAATATAGTGCATCTTAAGTTAACATCTACGAGTAAGGATGAAACGGTTAGTGGCGTAGATGACGAGGAGGATAAAACAACAAAATATTTGTGCAAATGAAACTCTTTTTTAAATCTAAAACCGTTTCGGCATGTGGATCGGTGCGTGAGATGTCGGAGATATACTAACTAACGGTCAGACGTCATCCTTATAGTATCTGTGATATGTACTTATTACCACATAGCCGCATATCACAATTAGATTTATAATTACCACTATCCATAAATACATATTAATTATTAACTATTATTATAAATCCATAATTAGGTAACAGTAAGAAATTATTTAGTGTAAAAAATCGATAATCTATTGAATCGGAGAACTGATTATTAGCGATTAATAATTAATAATTATATTCCATTTACCTAATTGGTTATTTTGTTTTATAATTCATAAATAAAAAGAATCATTAAAAAATTATTTAAATTATTGACCATATGATGTTATACTATAAGTTATGAATTATTACTTATTAATTTTTATAAATCATTATTATTGTATAGGTAAATGGTCACATGGATATATCATGTACACTCGCGTTATTGTTTGTACCTAGACATGTTTCTATTAATATTATTAGGTACTTACTTTTTTCTCCATTCATATCAATTATCACTCTCTCCTTAAATTTAAGCATAATACTTATAATTTTATTAGGACAGTTGGTTTTAGACCTCTCATTTTAAATTCATGGTAAATTTAAACAATTTAAGCAATTTAATACCAGCGATGAAAATACCTTGAAAATCACTAATCGGAAGCTCGTAATATAAATTTGATCAATTAATATAAGATTATAATATTATCACAGTACGACACACAGACACAGTATTAATGGTCATGACAGTCAGGTCTAAACTGAAAAAGATATTTGGAAAAAAGTAATTATTTCTGTATTACAACATCGACAATAGTCAATGATCTATTAATATCAATGTCAATATAAAATATAATATATACAAAATGATTTACAATATTAGTAGCTATATTAGTAAAATTAGTTATTTTGGGAAAATAATATTCTATATATAATATTTATTATTCATACAGAATGTAACATACCATAATAATGACCACACTGCAAATATTAATACTAAACCGTGTGCATAATATAAATTACGTAGATACCTATAGTACATTGGAACAGAAAAAACTACGAACAAATTTAAAAATAATTTTTATATATTTTAATGGAAATACAAATTAACACATTGGAGACGACTTGATACTTTTTAAGGCATTGTTACGTTCATGACGAATGCCGTGTTAAAAACGGTCAGTAAATAATTATAGACGAGCACCGTCTTTTACAAGAAATCGTTTAAGTATATCGATATTTTTTTATATTAAATTATAATATAAATTGTATTGAAAATATCGCAATACCAACAATTGTTTGGATATTTTTTCGATTATATTATTTTATAGTCCAGAAATTATAAAAAATAATAATTATGTCGTTGACATTATTTCCCTATCGACCGTCAATAATAATAATTTAATTGTTGTTTGCTAATTCTAATAATTGTATTTGTTTATAATTATTCGTATTATTTTTTAATATATTAATTAATAATAATACTTGATAAAAATCACCATGTATATGTGTTTAGTTTTATGATTACAAAGTTAAAAATATTACATGTGTTAAGTGTTTACACAAAAATTATACTATCAAAAAAAAACAATAATATTATACGATTATTTTTTAGGCCTATTCTCCTACTAGCCTACTTGTATTTATAACAAATACGACGACAAGATAAAATAATTATCTCGGTCACCTTTTTATTTTGTCGTATTAAGCAGTATATTACAGATATCGCGATATAGATAATAATATTTATTTTTAGACCTATTTTTAAATCAACTCTCTCAGAGTTCGATGAAAAAAAAAAAAACTAAACAGACTATTCAATAGCGAGTAAAGCTAAGGTTAACATTTTATATTAATAAACAATTCAAAATTTCATTCTTAAATTTGTTTGTTCTTTTTTTCAAAATCGAATACAGATTATTTTTACCATACAGGTATACACCGTACGTATTATGTACACATAAAAAATAATCAAGATGTAGAGAATATAAAGCTCGTTACCTCTCCTCCAGGTATTCCGTACTAAAATATGGCACGGGAATAAATTCGAAAACACTGAAATTTAGACGATGGGTGGGGCTGGGGTGACGGTAGATTTTAAGTATTTGCGATTGCCGCCGAACGAATATCGTACAAATTTTAAAAGCAGTCGTACAAATTCATACAAATTACGTACTAAAATATGGCGTAGTGATGACTATTATTTTGCAATTCTTGACCTTGGGTGGGGCTGAAATCACATCACCCCAGCCCCACCCATAATTATTGTTAATAATGGATTAACCAAGACCGTACAAATTTTGAAAATTGTCATAAAAAATTAAGTACAAAATGTTTTAAAATTCCAAATGAGTGGGGCTGGGGTGATGTACGTGCCAAAAAATACGACAATAGATAATATGGAAAATTATTACAACATTTTGAAAACATTGGTGTACATTTAAAAAGAGATGGGAAACCTAAAACCTCAAAGTTCCGTAAATGGATGACCGTTGTATAACCTCTTTATGATCGAATGAAATACGAGGAAAAACAGTTTAACGAAGATATAGCTAAAATTAATAATTCTAAAACTCGTATTAATTTAATACCACTTATGAATCAATTATCTAGTTTGAACCCTAAACGTAGTAATATTCATGATAATACAACCATAGAAAATGAACCATTTGATTTTCGTCCGTCAGCAAGCAGTTCTGTGTCCACATATCCCACAGTTGAAGAGATGATTAGTTTTACTTCAACACCACAGACTAACAAAGGCTCTGGTTTATATAACCCAATTAGTTTATTATGACGATCCGAATGAGCTAGTAACCAGATTAAATCTTTTGTCATCATCAAAAAGTGTTGGTTATACTGGTGTTAATAATGAAATTATATCTAATTTAGAGGAACTACATGAGAGAAATATTATAATATAATAACAACTTTAGAAAGTATAGCTAACGAGTTACATCAACCGGCGAGAAAAATATTTCCTAGACGTAGTATAATAACTCGATTTAAAGATGATCTTTGGCAAGCTGATTTAATTGATATGCAGACACATGCTAGAAAGAATAATGGTTATAAGTTAATTTTAATTGTTATTGATACATATACGAAATATCTTTGGTTTGAAGCACTGAAAAATAAAACAGCAAAGAAATGTACAAAAGGAATAATAAAAATACTAAAAAAAAATCAACCAAAATTATTACAAACAGATAATAGTACGGAGTTTTATAACAACGAATTTCAAAGTGTTATGAAAAAATACAATATTAGACATTATTCGACATACAGTAGTATAAAGGCTGGGATGGCCAAACGTGTAATTAAAACAATAAAAAATAAAATTCACAAACATTTTACATCAACAGGTTCGTGGAATTGGTACAATTCAATTTCAAAATTTGTATATAGTAATAATAACACAAAACATTCAACAATAAAATGTACACCACACGAAGCTCGAACCAAGCCGATTACAATAAAAAGAAATATAATACAAATTAATACAAATTAAAATTAGTTTTGACAATAGTCATAATTCGTGGGTAATTGTAAACGATACTTTAAAATAGCTAATTAGTGAATTTGTAATTAAACGAATTGTATCAATCAATACCTGTCCTATTGTTCAGATTTTATAAGCATCTCATCATTACAATGTTCGGTATTGATTCAATTTTTATGATCAATTAATTAATTTTATTTTTAATTAAATCTTTAACATTTTTAATAACTGTATACTAAATGTTGTATAATATGTTACGGTCAATGACAAAAATGATGATATTTACGTTAAAGCCCGGCCAATGTCGAAAATGATCTTGTACAAAACAAATTTACGTAAATGACCGGTAATTTACGTAAATGGCGACACATAATTGTTAATGTTGTAAACACGGGTATTATTTTATTATTCGCGTCAATTCCCTACTCCTGCTGGACGTTGTCGTTTATTATACATTTAAACATTTATAACATACAAGTCACTGTTAGTTAGGTATCTATCCAGATTCCAGACACGTTACTGCGTTAGTATGTATTATTTATATTAATATCATCGATAAATGATAATCAGCGATATAGTTACTCGAGCAAACCATAATAACATTGATACATAGCTGATGCCTAAGTTAAATAATGCCGTGGTTATCTAACAAATTATCAAAGGTAAGTATTTTATTTTATTGGATTTTTTCCCCATAACGTATATTTTAACTATTTCAGTATCGTTGTTAGTATAATGTTTGTACTATTACACTATTACAGTAATTATCAAAATATTGATGACTGAAAATTATAGTCCGGCATTGATTTATTATTATCGTTTGTTGGAATTTTAACAGGATTCCCGCTATTTACGTCACCACGACGGCCTATCTAGCGATTTGTTTGTTTTGACTGTGACCCGCCAGTATACCACGAGCTGATAATCCTATATGACTATATAAGAACTATTCATATTGTGTATAAATACTATAAATGAATAATATTACGACTGCAAGTGTGGCTAGCGTTGTAAGAACACTCGGAGTAGTATTAAACAAAATTATCGCGTTCTTTATTTGGCATTTGCGTACAGCGAGCGAGCAGTGCGAGGTGCGACTGTGCGAGTACCTATATAACTTATTAGTTATTAGTTATTTACTTAGTGGCTAGTTTGACTTCTGCTCTTCATTATTATTGTATGTTGTACACTTGTACATTAATAATAATAATAATGGAATCTTCTCAACAACCGTTGAAAAAAATTAGATTGTCTGGTGGAGCAAGAAAAATGTTGAAACAGAAAGAAAAATCTATTAAAGGGAATAGAAGTATTTTGTCATTTATTCAATCTCTAGTTTCTGAAACTGTTATTTCAAACTCAAAATCTGTAGAATTCGAAGATAGTTCATACCAAATTGAGTCAACTTCAACCCAAGGTAATTATATGGCTGTATTTAATAAACTATAATTAATATAGAAATTGATATCATAGGTTAGTAAGAAATACATAATTATTGATGGTCACCATGAGATAGTTATTGCTATTTTTAATATTCTCAATATATTTATATTTTATATTTTATTTATATTTTTATTTAATATATTCAATAATTATATTGTATTTAATATTTAATGTATAAATATTTAAATATTAAATGTTGAATTTATTTTATAGTTGAAAAATCCATAAAACTCCATAATGAAAGTACTTTGTCCTTAATTCAACCATTGGTTTGTGAAACAGTTACTTCAAATACAAATGTATTAGAACTGTGCAATGAAGAAGATCCACCTTCAAATAAGCAAGGTATTTATGATTGTTTTGGAAAGAAAAATTTTACATTAGTAAATAATATTGTAGAAAAACATATAATATGAAAATTATAGAAAATGTTGATACACTTATAAAAATATGCATTTAGATACAAATCCACTATCCTCAGAATATGATAAATAAACTAATAATTTTTTAGGATTAGATTTTTCAACTGAATATCCTACTGACCGTGGACATTTTGAAGATATTATAAGCAGTGATATGAAATACAGTATAATGAGTTATGGTCCATGCAGACCTATTAACTTTCCTTACTCACCAGATGGTGGTGGAGTTTTAAGAAAATTTTCAGCCAGTTATTACAATATGACAACAAAATCAGGTTTACAAATTCCTCGATTATGGCTTTGTTATTCTATTTTATTAAACTGTGTGTATTGCGAAACGTGTTGGTTGTTTGCAAACAGAAACCAAAAAGGATTCAAAAACAATTGGATTGTAGGGATAAATGACTTGCATCACATGAATGACAAAATTAAGGATCATGAAAAATCCCAAACACATATTTATGCCAGTAGTGTTCAACTTCATTGGTCAAAGAATAAAACTATAAATAGACATACGGAAGAACAAATTTCCAAAGAAGCCGATTTTTGGAAAAATGTACTAACCCGAATAATCAAAATAATTTTGTACTTGACTGAAGGTAATACAGCACTCAGGGGAAACGAAGGTAGTGGAAAAAATCAATCCAATAGTGGAAGGTAATTTTATAAGAACGTGTCAAACTGATGTCTGAATTTGATTCAATTTTATATGAATTGTTAAATAATGAGAGTCTAAAAACAAAATATTTAAGTTGGAAAATTCAAAACGAAATTATAGATTTATTAGCTGTTGAAATTCGTTGTTTATTATGTAAAGAAATAAAAGATTCAAAATTGTTTTCTATTATCTACTTTAGACTTTACAAAAGAAGATCAATTAAGTGTTGTATTACGTTATGTTGTGATTGATTACCATAAAAAATCTATTGAAATAAAAGAATCTTTTTTAGGTTTTTTTGAATTAAAAAAACACGGTGCTGCTGACTATGAAAATCTGTTGTATAGTATTTTGGAATCTTATGATCTAAACGTGAAAAACTGTCGTGGACAAGGATACGATGGTGCATCTGTTATGAGTGGCAGTAATAGTGGAGTCCAAAAACGTATCATGTCAGTGGCACCAAATGCACCATTTGTTCATTGCTGCGCACATAATTTGAATTTGGTTATTCCTGATGCAGCCAAAAGCACTCAAGTAGCATATAATTTCTTTGCCACTGTTCAAGCTATTTTTAACTTGTTTAGTTCTAGCGCTCCTCGGTGGGCCACGTTAGCTTTCAGTGAAGACTTTGCTTGCAAAATTAGAAAGAAAGTATTGAAAAAAATATGTCCAACTCGATGGGAAGCCAGACACGAATCAGTCTCAGCTCTTAAACAATGATATATTGATGTACTTAAGTCATTGATTAACATAAGTTTAATCAGTAAGAAGTCTGACGAACAGTGGCGGCCTGGCCAGGTCGGCGAGACGGCGATTGGCGACTGGGCCCCCTTGCCCCCTTCTAATAAGGCCCTTTGAAAAGAGCCGTAATTTTTTTTGAGGAATAGCCGATTTAGAGAAAAAAACTATTTTTATATAACATAATAACCCGTACCCTGTACAACATGTCAATTATTATTTTCTGTTATCTTAAAATTATATTGAATTGAATTGAATAATGAACTTATATATATTGTACATTGTTCTATTTGTACAGACAGTGAACGTAGTTCCTTGATTTGAAATTTATATCGATCGATAAAAATTAAAAATAGCATTTCTCAGTAAAATCAATTGGGACGATCACACGACCACAATAATATTTTATTATTAGAATATTAGACACTAGTTATTACTCTTGGCTTACGCAGTCACGCGATTTATTTCTGATATAAATAATACTATATAATTGACAATACCTATATATCAAAAATATTTTTCTTTTCATTACTATTAATCGTTATCGTCGCTTATCGAAACGATGTGTTCGCGACACTCGAGCCACGTCCACGTGCGTCATTTACCAAGCGACTGGTGAACGCGTGAACGCCGCCTGACGCCCGAGTCGCCGAGCCTACTAAAGTTACAGTCTAACAATCTACATACTACATACTATCTAATTAGCTACAGCGATACAATATATAGGTATATTTAATATTTATTATAGTATTCAATCAGTTTACGGGTTTTGGGAATATTGTTTATTGGTGTGTTTAGAGTAAACAATAAAGAAAATAATGTAATTAGTTTTATATTATTCTCAAGAATTATAAATTCGGCAATTTACAACTAGTTTAGATTTTAACATTTTCCGACTTTTCGTAACGTAATAATTTTATGTATAAATTGTGACTTTATATTTGTAGCACAATGAATAATAAAGAAAAGCTGCCTTCAGGCTATCAAAAACGTGTCAGAAAGCGACAAATAGATCTAAAAAATGCAGGGAATAATTCAAAACAGACCAAATTATCATTTTCTTGTGTACTAAATCAAAATAAACCGAGTAGTATTCAACCAAATAACATAGAAATACCTCACACTACTAGCATTTCAATTAACCATATTGAGGCCACAAAGCTTGACTACACGACTGATTCTCAAAGTAATCAATTGATATTAAAGCAGGAAAATATAGAAATGGAAACTTCATTACAATGCACAGATATAAACGATGATATAGATAATACCCATACTAACATAAATGAACTGTCTAATGATTTATATGACGATTGCGACGACAATGAATCTAATATGGGAGTCAATAGTGATATTATGAACACTGGGTATTTTATTTCACCTTCAAATATGCCAACTAATGTAAAAATTGATTTTGTCAACAACCATCCAATACAACCTACGGGTCCTTTAATATTTTTTGATCCATCTAAGACATATTATAGGTCTATAGAAAATTGTTATGATCTAGCAATTGAGTAACTGCTTAGCTCATAAAGTTGCAGGTAGCAAGACTGATTGTAGAGGATTTTCTTCAGGTAGAGTTAATAAATAATTTAATACTGGTTGAAAAGTTAGTTGTTTTATTGAAAATATTCTAAGTACAATTTGACAAGTTATTGCGTTGTCATTCGTGAAGGTGCTCGCCTGTGCTGTGGTGTTACACGTCTAATCTACAGGCCGTTTCGGGTCTGGTTTTATAGGGCCTCTTGCTCTCCTACTTCCCCCCTAGTCTATCGATTTATCTGTGGATTTCACAGGACGTTGTTCAATTAATCATTGATACATTTCCACGTCTGGTTATTCCGAAAATCGTATCCTGTTATCGTGTTTGCGATATATGTCATACGCCATCCGTTACTTTCTAGATACTATGTACTTCATACATAATATATATACATATATATATATGCATATTCCATATCAATATTTAATTGTTATATTCACGCATTTATAATTTAAGGTGAGATTGTAGTACCTATTGTAATGAGATAATAAAGATTAAATATTTAATTGTTATATTCATACATTTAGAATTGAAGGTGAGATTATAGTAATGAGATAACAAGATTCGCATTGCCCTCTCAGTATCCTCCCATAGGTTTTCTATTTGCAGATATGACTTTGATTAATGTGCCATTGTTTATCTAGTTTTTTATGTTGCCAAATGTAGCTGAAGGCGGAACGATCACAATAATATATTATGTGTATTATTGGGTTCGTTACAAAATAAAGACAATAGAGAAGTCATTCAGCGTAAATGGTTAAGTTATAATGTATCTAATAATAATATGTATTGTTCTATATGTATGGCTTTTGCTACCAATCGATCAGTAAACTGGGTGACTGGGATTCCGGTTAATGTAAAACATATTTACAAAAGTGTAGAAATACACGAAATAAGTAAAAATCACAAATTAGCAGTTGATGCTTATTTAGTAGCATGTTCTTCAAAATCATTGGATTTATATTTTAACGATAAAAAAAAAAAAGATATTGAAACTAGACGACAAGTTCTTGAAAGAATTATTTCTGTAATTTTAGTACTTGCAAAACAGGATTTACCATTTAGAGGACATAGAAATGAAAGTTGTTATTCATTTCAAGACTCTTCTTCGAAAATAGGTAATTTTTTGGCAATAGTAAAGTTGGTGGCAAAATTTGACCCCGTATTAAAAAATTTTATTGAAATTAATTCAAAACAGAGTCTAATCTTAAAACAAAATGCTGATACTAAAAATATTAAAGGACCAAGAGGGAGAGGTTCTTTCAATTCATTTTTATCAAAAAATACATTCAATAAAATAATTATAATAATTGGTAATTTAATAAAGAAAAAAAATGCTGATGAAGTTATCAACGCGAAAATATTTTCATTAGAAATTGATTCCACCCAAGACGTGTCGGTCATGGATCAATTATCATTATGTATTCGGTATGTATATAAAGGTGAGGTCCAGGAACGTTTTTTAAACATGCTTGAGGTAAAATCTTCAACAGGAGAAGAACAATATAAGTTGGTAAAAAAGTTTAGAAAGTCTTATTGATCTGAAAAACCTAATAAGTGAATCTTTCGACGGTGCAGCAAATATGAGTGGGCAGTACTCTGGATTGCAGGCTCATTTGAAAAAAGTCAATTTTTACACATTGCCATGCGCATGTATTGAATCTTATAATAGGAGATATAACAAACTGTTGTATTCCTTCTCAAAATTTATTTGAATATTGTCAACAAACTGCAGTGTTTGTATCACGTTCGTATAAAAAAACAAATTTGTGGAGAAATATTTTACAAGAAAAAAATGGAAGTGAAAAACTTAGAAAATTAAAAAAAATTGGGGAAACTAGATGGAATAGCAAAGATATTGCTTTGCAAGCAATATTTCATTCAGTTACGGAGGAAAATAATAAGAGGGACAGATATTTATGTTTGTTAGAACTACTTCACACTATTGGATTTGATGGAATTGCAGATGGTGGAACAGCCGCTGAAGCAAGAAATTTGTTAGAAAAATGGACAAGTTTTGAAATCATACTTACAGCTTTTACATACATTCACATTTTTAGTAAAGCTACTCCTGTTTCCAAGTACTTACAAACTAAATGCTTGGACTATCTAGCTGCATGGAACCAAATTGTTTCATTTGGAAATGAAATAAAAAATATGAGTAATGAATTTGACAAAATTTATTAACAAGCTAAAAATTTCACTGAAATAATGGAAATAAAAACGGAAAAATTTGCAAATATTTTCATTGAAACATCGTTACCTGACAAAGAAAATATAAAAAAAAGAAAATGTTTGATGAGCTATCAAACGATGAAATAGCTGGAAATGATTCTTTAAAATTATTTAGAGTACAGGTGTTTTGTGTTATATTCGACTTATTATCCATGACGATTGAAAACAGATTTTTGAAAAATAAAAACATTATGCAAGCGTTAACATTTTTGGATCCTAATAGATTTATAGATATAAAAAATAAGATTTTGACATTTGATGGATATAATGAAAAAGTTTTCAACAATTTTTGTGAAATTATTGGACTACAAACAGATTTAATACATGAAGGATTAATTAATTTTTCAGCTTCTTATGATATGGTATCAAAATCACTTGAAGGTGAAATCAAATTTGACGATTCAGAAGAATCTGAAGTGACTGATGGAGATGACAATTTATATAAAAATCAAACAATGACCGATATTCCTAAATATTCACCGAAACCAAAAAAATATAAAAATTCAACTTGTAGCAAATGTATGCCATGCGTCATGAAATTATTATACAAGTATAACTTCCATACAGCTGCATTTACTAATCTGTACTTGGCATATAAATTTATATTAACTCTTTCATGCACACAATTACATTGTGAAAGATCATTTTCAAAATTAAAAATAATCAAAACAAGATTACGATCATCAATAAGTCAAGAACTATTAGAACCTCTATTACTTATTAGCATTGAAAGTGATAAAGTTCCTGATTTAGAAGAAATAATAAGTTGTTATGCACATTCATCGACAGAATTAAAAAAATTGCTTGTATATTATTCATCCATATTCATAATTTGTTTATTATTATTTATTATTTATTATTAATTAATTTTCGAGTGTTAAAATTGTATAAATGTATTTTAATTATTTACCTTGTTAGTATAGCCAAGTAGGCAATCTTTATAATAAATGTATTAAAAAAATATGTTATGTCTTTCTAATTGTACCTAAATGGAGGGCCCTTTTTTTATTTAGCCGACCAAGTAATGTGTATCCAGGCCGCCACTGCTGACGAACGAAGTGAAGCTCAATCTTTACAAAAAAAAAATGGAATCTTTTCAATTTGTGTTGATGTTGAGTGTTTGGGAAAACATATTACGACCACTTCATGGTGTTTCAAAATGTTACAACAACAAGATAAGAATCTACAAAATGCACGAGACAGATTAAAAGATGTTTATTATTTAATAAATGAATTGAGAAATAATTATGAAGATTTAGTAAATAATGCCAAGTCATTGTGTTTGAGATGGAGCTTACCTGTTACATATACTGAACCTCGTCAGATATATGCAAAAAAAACATTTTTATGAAGTTGATGGAGATAGGCGGTTAACTATATCAACAGAAAACTTTAAAATTAAAGTATTTTATCCTATTATAGATACTGTTTGAATACAACTTGTAACGTCACGGAATTTTTAGCCTCCTTAATAAATTATAATATCCCCGAGCATTCTAACGTTGTTGACAAGTCAACGCACCTTTATTCTTCCCACCATGGGTAATAAAACTAGATATCGCGCGATAGTGCACTAATGACCGCAGTGTTATGTAATAGTTGTTTCCCGATCCCCCCTTTACCATGCAGTGTCCGTCGTCAAAGTGTCGCGGTTGCCCGCCGCCCGTTGCCGCAGGCGCTTTCGTGGCGTCCGCCGGCACGGCCCGCAGGCAATACTGTCTCTATATCCCAATTACTGTATGAATTCCCGCAAACTTACGACACTGACCTGCCACTCTCCATCAAGACCCAATTCCAAGTTCAGCAACGGCCTGACTGCTTGGCCACCGACCATTTAATACTTTTTCCAACGGCCAACACGTCGGACGTGCCTTTTCTTGATAGCAAATTTGTAAAAATCGCTCCGGTCTCACGGCTACCACAGACCACGTGATCGCGCGACGATCGTTCAGCTTCACGTCACTCACGACATGGACGGCAGTTTTTCAATTTTTTTGTTTTCTCAACGAGGTCCATAACAGCCATGATGGGCTAAGCCGACCTTTATGGGCCCGATGGGGCGAAGTCAACCCACATCAGCACCGTCGATGTCGTAATTATATCTTTCCCTTGTCCCCCCCCCCCCCCCGAAAAGCACGATATTAGGCGTCGCAAGACGCGGGCCCCGCTGTAATTTTTCCCCGGTTTAAACGAACCACCTGTACACTTTTCCCGGTAACCCCGTGAGGGCACACCGTGATTGATACGGTGTGTAGCCTCCTGTGGGCCGGGAAAAGTGTCCCCATGTCTTGTTTTTATATTATATTAATGTAAAATTGTAAATGCCATGTGCCAACTTTATTCATATCATATTTATTAAAATTGTATATGCCATGTGCCAACTTTATTTATATCATATTTATTTAAATTGTATTTGCCATGTGCCACCTTATTTTATATTATATTTATTTAAATTGTATTTGCCGTGCGCCACCTTATAAATTAATTACTATTTTACTTGTGTACAATACACTCACCTGATTACCCGTAAAAAGAAACATTCGTATTATTTATTTTATCTTATTTCCCCCCATAAATCTTGGGCTTTCATTAGCCCATGCGTGTAACAAAGCCTGTGAGCTCCACCGACTTGACCCTCGGGTCTCACGCGGTGCGGCTCACAGGTCACGACTAAAGTGTTCCCCTTTGGTCGTGGGTAGTTTTTGGTAGGGTAAAATCTACCAAACTCTTACAAACTTAATATTCGTTTTAAAGCAATGGACAATGTATGTACTACATTTGATTTTCTTAATCCAAATAATCTCTTATGTTTAAGAGAAGATAATATTGTAAAGGAGTCATATGATTTTATTCAAACGTATAAAGATGACATTAGTTCTGATTTTACTGGTCAGATTTTATCATTAAAAGAATTAATAAAAAATAAAAATTTAAAAACTATAAATGACATGGCCAAATTTATTTTTACCAATGATATAGCAACAAGTTACTCTGAAATCTTAGTAGCTTGTACAATATTTTTAACACTGCCAGACGCCAGTTACAGTAGAAACGGCTGAAAGGTCATTCTCAAAATTAAAAATTATGAAAATTATTTAAGAAATTCTTGTAGCCAAAATCGACTTTCAAACATTGCTATACTCAATATAGAACAAAAGCGGACTTCAGAATTAAAAACAGACAAATTAATTAAAGATTTCTCTAATTTGAAAGCAAGAAAGATGAAATTTGTTTAAAATATTAACATCATATTATTTTTATGAAATGTATAACTTTATTCTATTATAATGAACTTATTCTTTCATGCGTTTTTATTTATAATAAATTAATATGATGGATATTAAAAAGTGTTGTTCTTTACTAAAATGTATGTTTTACATGTATGAAATACTTTTTAATAATGATTACGTTTGTTTGTTGATTTTTATCTGATTGACTCCAATAAATTTGTTCACTAATTTAAACCCTGGTGCAGTGATGCTTGATAGTGGCATGGCCCCTAAATAATCTTTTGTCCTAGGGCTCAAAAATTCTAGTTGTGGCACTGCGTAGGATCATTTTGCCGTCGACGTTCGTGGGCAGCGAACGATACAACAAGATGTGTTATTAGGACGCTATCACCATGGTCCGTAGCAAAGGAAAACCCGACATGTTCATAACATTTACGTGCAATCCCAGATGGCCGGAGATAACAGAAAACCTGGCGGTTCACAGCATTGCAAATGACAGGCTCGACCTGGTGGCCAGGGTGTTCAACAGGGAACTGCAGGAGCTACTAGGTGACCTAACTGTTAATCGTGTGTTAGGTAATGTTGCCGCTTACGTATACACCATCGAGTTTCAGAAACGCGGTCTGCCCCATGCGCACATACTCATAATCCTGGCGGAGGATTGTAGGTTCCGCACGGCGGTGGACGTCAACGACGTGGTTTGCGCCTTCTTTCCTTACGCTGTGTCTTACGTAAACGCGACGAACGCGAAATTCACGTCGCGACGCGATCATCGCGGCGACTGAAATAATCAAATCTATAAAAATAGATGGAAATGTCCAACGTATAGTGAAAATACAGATAGTGCGACTGAACGAATTCATTCGCGTCGGTCGCCGTGTTTAATAATCAAATTGGTTTGTTTTTAATCGCGCGTGATATTGCGAACATAGTGTCCTGCCAGTGGCGTAATTACGGGGGGGGATTTGGGTGTCGTATCCCCCCCCCCCCCCCATGACCCTGTTTTTTTTTTTTTTTTTAATCCTCTAACACATTTATGTACTTATTTTGGTATATTTTATAGATTTAACAAAAATCACCCGAATCCCATAATATTATATTATTATCTAACGATATTATACCCGCTAAAAATAACTGATGGATTTTCCACATTATCGGTTTATCGGAATTCGGAATACTCACAATCGCAACGACTCTCCGGACTCCGACCTCCGTTACTCGTTAGTCATTTCTCATTTGGTAATAATCGGCTCATACTGTGAATTTTGTGATATTGTCTAATTGTGTGTTTTCTGAATTAAATTAATACATTATAGTGATTCGTTTTCGAATGAAAGTGCAACACAAATTACGATTTTTTATTTAATATTTATTTATTATTCGTTAATTATTTTTAAAATAAAACAGCGTAAAATTATAATAGAATTTTTTATTTCTAAAAATGGAAGGTAAAAGGAAAAAAGATGATAATATTAAAAATACACTTTTAACATATTTTTCAAAAAAAAGTCGTAATAATAAAGAAAGCTGTGATGATGTAAGTACCATATTACTATACTATATTGTATTGTCAGTAGATCAGCCTTCATGTTCGACATTAAAACAAGTAATAATAAATATTATCTAGAAGTATAATTTAGTGAAGATTTTATATAAAAAATTAGTTATTCCATAGTGCCAACTAAGAATACTATTTGCTTAATTGTGTTAATGCTTTAATGCATTGCTAAATACTGCTTTAAATTTTGATTTTTGTTATTTTCCTCAGGATGAAATTATTGACAATGAATTGGAAACTAATTTTAGATCAAATGATATAGGGCTTTTTACTAATTGTACACTTACTGATGCTGATAAAAAGCTTGTAAGTTAAATATAGTAGTGTAAGCTAGCCACTAATAAACTATTTTGCATACTAAATCCATTATTTTATTTATATAGTATATACAATATTGAATATTGTACTAACTAATAAATATAATTTGATTATTTGCTTTATTTTTAATATAATATTATAGGTGCTTAGAAATGTGTGGGTACCAAATGTAAATTATGAGTTTCCATTGTTGGAAAAATATAAAGCAAGAGGTCTGAAATTTCAATATAAATGGTTCACAGAATTTAATTGGCTTGTTTATTCAGAAATTAAACAAGGAGTTTTTTGCAAATACTGTTTGCTTTTTGCTAAATATGGCGGTATTGGTGGCCAGCCTCTGGGGCAACTAGTTTCAACTGCTTTTTCAAACTGGAAAAAAGCAAAAGAGGTGTTAAATTTTCTATATATTTAATTATTTTAATTATCTATTATTGATATCTTTTGTTTATATATTTTATAGATTAGTTATATTATATGCACTTTTAAAATTATTATATTTTCTGTATTTAATTGTATTACGTATTCTTATTAATTTTAGACATTTCGAAATCATTCCCAGTTGAAATACCATTTATCGTCTGTATTAGATGCTGACCATTTTTTTAACTATACTTGACCATAAACAAGTTACTATAATTGAAAAATTAGAAACAAATAGGACAGAAAAAATTAAATTGAATAGAAGTCGCCTAATTCCAATAATTGAATGTGTCATATTATGTGGACAACAAGAAATTGCACTCAGAGGACATCGCGATTCTGGAAAAATAAACGGTAACTATTAGAACTTGTTAATATGTACTGTATTTTACTATTTTATATTTTAATAATGTTGAGTGGTCGAGTCAATGATACATTAATTTATTAGTGGTTATTAAATTGTATAAACTTGATTTTTATTATTGTAGAATTTAAAAATCAAGGTAACTTTCGGGCAATTTTAAAGTATAGATCCCATGTTATCGTGTTTGCGATATATGTCATACGCCATCCGTTACTTTCTAGATACTATGTACTTCATACATAATATATATACATATATATATGCATATTCCATATCAATATTTAATTGTTATATTCACGCATTTATAATTTAAGGTGAGATTGTAGTACCTATTGTAATGAGATAATAAAGATTAAATATTTAATTGTTATATTCATACATTTAGAATTGAAGGTGAGATTATAGTAATGAGATAACAAGATTCGCATTGCCCTCTTAGTATCCTCCCATAGGTTTTCTATTTGCAGATATGACTTTGATTAATGTGCCATTGTTTATTTAGTTTTTTATGTTGCCAAATGTAGCTGAAGGCGGAACGATCACAATAATATATTATGTGTATTATTGGGTTCGTTACAAAATAAAGACAATAGAGAAGTCATTCAGCGTAAATGGTTAAGTTATAATGTATCTAATAATAATATGTATTGTTCTATATGTATGGCTTTTGCTAATTAAATAATTTTAATAATGTTGAGTGGTCGAGTCAATGATACATTAATTTATTAGTGGTTATTAAATTGTATAAACTTGATTTTTATTATTGTAGAATTTGAACATCAAGGTAACTTTCGGGCAATTTTAAAGTATAGATCCCGTGGTGATACTTTTTTTAAATAGTATTATAGAAGAAGAAAGAGGTTACAAATACATATCACCAACAATGCAAAACGAAATTATTTGTATTTGTGATAAATTAATTTTAAAAGAAATAGTTGGGAAAGTAAATGCTGCTGAGGGGTTTGCAGTTTTAGCTGATGAAACAACAGATATTGCTACAAAAGAACAACTGACATTATGCGTTCGTTTTATAGACAACAACAATATGGTTAATGAAAGTTTTCTTCAATTTGTTATTATTCACAGTTTAACGGGAAATGACCTGGCATCTGCTATAATAAATGGTAATGATTTTTAAAAACAATCATTAAAGTAATTTATTGATAATTGCATACTAGTTTTAATGTGTTTTGTGTTCTCAGGTTTAAAAAGTTGTGGTATTAACTGTGAATATTTAATTGGACAAGGGTAAGGGATGGTGCATCAAATATGAGTGGAAAATACAAAGGAGTCCAAGCAATAGTTAGAGAAGAATATCGTAAAGCCATATATGTTCATTGTGCTGCACACACATTAAATTTAGCAGTTTCAAAAGCATCAAATATTCAACCAATTAGAAATTGTCTCAGTATTATTGAAAAACTTTACGACTTTTTTAATACCCCAAAACGTAACAATGTGCTTTTGAATTGTATTAAAAATGCAAATGAAACACCACATTGAAGAGGCTATGTGCTACGCGTTGGATACAAGATATGATGCTGTCAATGATTTTGCGGAACTGTTTCCATTTATCATGGATGCTTTAGACAATATTTCAATTTCTCATGACTTATCAGGAACAGATGCCTCTATACTGTCTAAATCAATTGACTCAGAATTTATTATATCACTTCAAGTTGTTAAAGTAAATCAATAGCTATATGGTTACCTATAATTTCTTGTAAATTATTTTTATAATTATATTTATGTAATTTTAGTTATTGTTTTTGTATGGCTTACCTTTGTGTAAGCAATTACAAAAAATAAGGATTGATCTGAAAGAAGCAGTGGAACTTTCTAATGATGTTATAAAGAATTTAGAACTAATAAGGGCCAACGCAGAAGAAGAGTTCCATAAACTATTTTTACAGGCTGAAGCTATGGCTTCTGTATTTGAACTTGAACTAGCTGTAAAAAGAATTACAAAAAGGCAAGCAAATAGAGGAAATCCTTGTTCAGATAATGCAAATTTAGATGTTGAAGAATACTATAGGATTACAATTTTTATTCCATATTTAGAGTATTTTATAAGCGAGTTGACTGAAAGATTTTTATCCCATGCATCTATTTTTAATGGTAGCTATTTAATTATTATAAAATTGGAATTTCTTTGCACTTTGATTTGAAAATGTTGTAACATTTTAATTAACTAATTATTTGATTTAACCATTCTATAGGATTTGAATGCTTCTTTTCTAAACATGAGCTTACTGAAAAAGATTAAGTTGAATTGACTGAATTAATTAAATTGTATTCCCCAATGGTGTCTAATGATTCTTTGGTTGAATTAAAACTGTGGCGAACCAAGATACAAAGATCTGAAAGAATACCTAACACCGGTCTTGAGGCACTAGATATTTGTAATAAAGATATCTACCCCAATATTTATTTTCTCCTTAAAGTTCTATGCACATTACCAGTGTCAACATCATCGCCAGAACGTATGTTTTCAACTCTGAAAAGAGTGAAAACATATTTAAGTAACACAATGTCTGAGGTTTGAATCTTAATTAAAATATATTCAATATTTTTCATAATATACTTACTGTGGTAGAGACTAGAGATTTATTTTTTTGTTCCGCAGAATCGATTAAATGGTCTTGCTATGTTGGCTGTTCATAGAAATGTCAAAGTTGACCCTGAAGAAATGCTTAATGAATTAGCATTAAGACCACGTAGAATGGATCTTTTATTGTAATTTGTTATGTAGTATCTAGGACCTACGTAGTACCAATAAAGTTAATGTTTAAATGTACCTACATATTTTGTTATTATTTATTTTATTGTATACAATATTGTGTACTTGTATTGAGAAGTGTTTATTGCTTATATGATATAAAAAAATATTGAGGAGGGGGGGGGATAAATGGTGAAATGTACAAAAATTTCATCCCCCCCCCCCACAACCATGACCAAATTACGCCACTGTGTCCTGCATATTATATTGTAATTTATTTTAAATATTCAACGGAATACAACATGGAACTTCTTATATCCGAAGTTCAAAAAAAAAGTGTTCTGTTGAACAAGTTTGATAAGAATTATAGGGACAGAATTATCGCTGACAAAGAGTGGAATATAGTCGCAAAAAGAACAAATATGGATAGTGTGCGGCTGCGGCTTTCCCTGATGGCACGTTAATGGCGCGGGATATTGCCGGCAACCTGATATGCCGGATAGTTACAAGGTGGTGGATGAGTTTATGAGGAAAAAGACTCGGATATTATAATTTTAGTGGACTGTATTGAAACTAAAGATTAATTACTAAATTTACAGATAACGGGACGGGGGGTCCTTAAATCTAAGACTATATTATCAAAATAAATTTTACAAACATCGATATTTTAATAATGGTTTAAATATGAAATGAACATCACCGGATTTATCCCTGGATGGCCTGACGATGTCCGACGATGTAGTTCATGAATACGCAACGAGGGGGCGTCAACCGAAACGACACAATGCAAATTACCACGACGACGGCGACGGCGTAGACGAGATGTCGGTGGCAACGAGTGGCACACACGCGAATTAGTATTATAAAACGGCGACGGCGCACACACGACAAGAGTACAAAACGGCGATGGGCCGTGGACGCCGGTGGCGGCGAGTGGCGCACACACGACGAGAGTACACGCAGCGACGAGCCGTAAACGTCAGCGGCGGCAAAAGCGCAAACGCGACGCTTTAATAAGACGGCAAAACGATGTCAATGGCGACGAGGGCGCACATTACGACGACGTCCCTACAAAACGGCAACACGAAGACAAAACAAAAACGTAATAATAATTAGTAAGTAACGTCTCACATTTTTTCAAGAAGAAAAACGAGAGCAAGCGAACGCACACACGAAAAACAATGATATCTTATCATAAGATAATAATACTGTTGTGGCGGCGCAGCCGTCACATGATTTCTCCCCAGACGACGTCGACACTGTAAGGCGTTGGTCACTCCCCACCAAACCGACGGTCGGTTGCGCACGGCGGCTACGGTCTAGCCGCCGTCCGAACCGACCTCCTGCTCCCGCGACTTCGCGTTTTTATACCCGTACGTGCTACGCACCTCTCGTTACCTAGTTTTCCACACATGCCAAACCTCGTGACCAACGTTTCCGACTCGTCGCGTTGACACTTACGTCCCATCGTACTCTAACTGTATTATTTACTTTTCTACATGCTTTTGTAATAAATAAACCAAAACCTTATCAACCAAAAGGCCTTGTTATTCTCATTGAATAAATTCATCACGATTACGTGATCTGTTGGAGTCAACCGGCACTAACCGCGCCGACATCTCCACACTGTTAAGAGGAGACAACGCTGGGCGCACGGTAATGATAAACGTGCGAAACGACGTAACGCGACCGGTTCGTTGATATAAACATCGCGGGGCGGAATCACAAGTTCACCGCGACATCCGTCAAGCGCTGATATTACCGTACCCAACAGATAGTAAGTATATTAATTTTATAAAATAGTACATACGCAGAAACATAATTTAATAATCTTATTAACACAGAATAAAATATAATAATGGTATCGGTACTAAGAATACTAACATACTAATAATGTAGAATAATAATTATAATATTTATAATAATAATAATGATAATAGTACTTGTTGTATAAGCTAATATTGTGATAGATAATATTGTACACACATGTTGTAACGTACACACTAAATTTTATTTTCCATAAGAAATTTGACAAAATTGTTTCTTATGTTAATTGCTGTACGCGGAGCATGATTATTAGCTCTACCTCCATGATTCAGTGCTATCATCTGATTCTGAACCATATGTAAATTAGTATCATTAAATACTGGTACATTTTGTATTAATATGTTTTTTTCTAAATCAATTATAGTGTTATGCAACATACAAATGGCCTTTACAATAGGGTCTGCATTTTTTCTGTAGTTTCAATTGTTTTTAAAAGAATACGAAATTTTGAAGACATAATACCAAATGCACATTCTATAGTCATTCTAGCTCTGGAAAGCCTATAATTATAATATGCTTTTTCATTTTCTTGAGACTGTTTTCTTGGAAACGGGCGCATCAAATAATTTCTCAATGGAAAAGCTTCATCGGCAATAAAAACAAAAGGAGTTGAAATATTTGATTTAGGAAATTTCGTTTCATTTGGAAGTTTCAAAGAACTATTTTCAATACGTGTATTAAAATTCGAGTTACTCATAACGCTACCATCACTATCTTTGCCATACGCACCAACATCTATCATTAAAAATCTGTAATTTGCGTCAGCTATTGCCATCAAAACAATTGAAAAATACTGCTTATAATTAAAGTACATACTTCCAGAGTTTTTAGGACATCGCATTCTAATATGTTTACCGTCTATACCACCCACGCAGTTAGGAAAGTCCCATTTTTCATAAAATTCTATTGCAGTCTTTTTAAATAGATTAGTATTTGGAGTAGGCATATGTTTACTTTTTAGCGCTTTTATAGCTTTTTAGCGTTTTATACTTCAATATGTATATATATATTTAATGTGTTGTTTAGCTATAATTATTAATTACATTTGATGCGTTATTTCGTGTCTTTTCATTCAGCTATTCAGCTGTGTATAATAAACATTATATTACATACAGTATTAAACATAAATTAAATAAATAGTTAGCTAATAAATCATTTATTTATTTTTAATAATTCCCATCAATAGTGTCTAAGAGTTTTATAATTATATAAAACCATATATGATGGTTACCATAAATAATGGTTACCATATAGTATGTACTTCTACAGAGTGTTCTATAGGTGGTCTACATTAGCATATAACAATATTTTATGGATGTGTAATTTTTAGCAGTGTGTCCAGTGTTATTTTACTCCCTGTCTTTTAGGTTTTTAGGGTAGTTGTATACTTTAAACAATACCTTTTATTTTTTTTTACATTTGTATATCAGCTATATTATATAGTTTACATTTAATGTGTTGTTTAGGTATTATTTTTATTATTATTATTAATTATTATTATCACATTTAATGCGTTATCTTATGTTTTTTAATACAAGCGAAACACACTCTTATGGATTGCTATTTTCGTAACATGTTTCTACTGAGTTCCATCAAAATAATGCTGAGTGTAAGCTTGATTCTACACAACTTCGATTGATTAGGACTCATGACTCAGTGCCTGTTTCTTCATGTTCTAATACTGAACAGCCGATTCAAAGTTCATCGACGAGTGCTTTGCCGATTTCTAGTAATGTTGGTCTTCGATGTATTAAAGATGAAGCAATAATGGCTGAGCTTTTATGGACAATGAAATGTATCTGGTCTAATTATTCTGCTTCATCATGACGTGACGGAATTGTTAATATATTTAAAGTGATGTTTTCTTAAGGTATTCCAGATGAGTTTTCTCTTGGAAAAAGTAAATTTGGTTATTATGTAACTGAAGCTCTAGGCCCATACTTCAGAAAACAGTTGCTGGCAGATGCAAGAAATGCTTATTATTCATTTACATTTACATTTACATTTACATTTCGACCAACTCTGTTGATTTTAAAGAGTTACTGGTTTCTACAGTGCCGGATTTACCTCTTCAACCGCCCTAGGCTATTAGGAAAATTGCCGCCTCAAAATCATACAATCATTTTTTTAAAACCAATATGAGCTTCATATAAGTGTTATTTTAGTGCACAATTAAAAACTTATAAAATCAAGTACTCAAGAAACAGGAGATTTAATTTTAAATTACAAATACAAAAATACAAGTCAAGATATACAGTGGTTACTTTAAAAAAATTTTCTTGGTGCCTTTTGTTGGGCGAATGTGTCGATTATATCGTCGAAATTTAGGGCTGTCAATATTTCAGCCTCAATGTTGAGAAGCATCAAACTATTTAAACGTGTTTCTAATGTCGCCGACCTTAAACAATTTTCTATACGTTTTAAACATGAAAAGCTACGCTCGGCACTGCAATTTGTAACAGGCATGCAATTGAATAATCTATACGAGATGTCTATGTTTGGAAAAACAGATGTCAGATCATGATCACGTATGTGTTGGAGTTATTTTGACGTAGAATCTTTCTCAATACTTTTATTTTTGCAGTGTAATTTAAAATGAATCAATTCATTTGCAAATGACGACTCTAAATCATCTGGAAAATAATTTCGTAAAACTTCTCTGAGATCAGTTTCATCTAATTCGCCAAATCTTAGAAGCGCAGTAAATTTCTGAAAAATGTCTCGGTAAAGCCCATATTTATTTTTGAGCTGATCTCTTATTTTATCCATGATGGAAATAAATGTTTTTAAATTAAATCGGATCTTCCGTTAAATTCAACTTGCCCCGCATTAGTTTCGTCCGCATGGAGACGTCGATATTTTTTCGAAGCACTAGGCAGATCAATCGTTTTCGTTTTAAAAAAAGTTCCCAACTTGGGCACTTTTGACAGTACTCCCTCTTCGCGTTTACATTTTTCTTTAGCTTATTTTTTGTATTGATAGCCACTCAACCTTTTCCTTCCGTCCATTAAAAAAATTATTTGACTAATATAAAAAAGGCTATGAAAATGTAATACACAAAATCATAAACCACAATCATTATCATTAATCAATAATCGATACAAAACAATATTTTCATCACGCTTGTAATAGGGAAACGCATAAACGCAAATAGGGGACTAATACAGGCAAATTTTTTGTACCCATTTGCCATTCCTACCAAATAATTTGTACACATTTATATTAAAACCCCGTCGTTGGTGTCGCTATGAGCATTTCGCTCACATAATTATCATTTTTAGAACCACTGGTTTATATTTCATTCGATTTTGACAATACTATATATTATATGCTCAATTGAGTTATTTACGAAAATGAATACGAAAAAACATTAAATGTTATAATTAAACTAAAAAAGTTATTAAAGTACAATGTTGCTGTATACGTAATAATACCGTATATTTTGGCGTTGTGTTCCCCGAAATGGTGCGCGCCGTCACTGATCGCCTTATTTTCTTTATCATATTATCTTGATATTTTATTATTATCTTATTATTTTATTTTACTATTATGCTTTAGCAGTACAATATTGATATTTGTCAGTACCTCGGTATATTAATTTGTATGCTCACACGTGTATTTGTATAGGTGAGCGAAACCCTAAAACGACACCAACGACGGGTTAATTTAGGCCAAGTTGACTAAAATTGACAAAATAATTTTGTGATAGCAATAATAAGTATGAAATATGTTATATTATATTGAATACTAATTCAGAATAATAATACACACTAATCTATGTGTTAAATTGTCTAATATAATATATTTATAATTATAATTAAAAATGTATATATAAATTATTAAATTAATAGTCTAATAATTAAAATTGGTACTTACGTAATAATCGTTAGCTCATTGCGGGTGTTCGTGTAAAAACAAAATAACATAAATAGTTTCAGCATCAAGTATCGTGCCGCGTCCGTATGAAATGTAAACATAATAATAATCGTTATCGTAAGTTGACGACGAGGGTCGACGACAAACAAAAATTGAAAAACAAAATAATTCCCAGAATAATAATAACGTTCGATTCCCATAAAATACTAAAAATAGTACGTTTGATTAGAGACGTCGGATCTATATGTCCCAACGGTCGACGTTGCCAGGAAAGCGCTAATAAAAGAGTAAAATAATTTTTTGTCTGTTTATAGAGATGAAAAAAGAGAAAAAATTTGCGGACCTATGCTACAGCCTAGTTAGCCTAATGGTGAATCCGGCACTTGGTTTCTATACAATATTGGTCAGAACATGAAGAAAAAATTGTATTCAAACATCTAGAAACTTTTTTTATTGGGAAAGCTACAGGTGATATTTTAGCAGATAACCTTTTAAACGCTTTGAAAAATGCAGATTTGCCCCTTACAAAATTAGTTATGTTAGCAAGGGATGGCCCTAATGTCAACAAAAAAGTCTAGTCTATAATAAATGAAGTTGTACAAAAGAAATGATGTACATCTTTGCTTGATATTGGGTCATGTAATTTACAAATTGTACACAATTATGCCTTTCGCGAGGGGTTAGAAACATTTGGAGCTGATGTTGGTGATATAGTAATAACTGTGAATGCATTTTTTGATGGATGGCCAAGTTGTCAAGAAGCTTTCTTGGATGCACAGATAAAAGTCAACGTACCCACAGCATTGTTTTGTAAAACACATTACTTCTAGATGGCTTACCCTGTCTACGCTGCAAAAAGACTTCAAGAGCAATGGCCGGCATTTGAGCAGTTTTTTCTTCGAGATATTCCTAAAAGTGCAACTCCGAATATGAAAAAAAATGTACAAACAGCCCAATTCAAAAATATTTCAAACCATTTAAAAAACTCGTTCATGAGAGTAGAAGTAGCATTTGTCATTGAAAGTGCAGCTATTTTCGAACGTTTTTTACTCATCTTCCAAAAAGACGAACCTCTAATTCATATTCTATTTGAAGAAGTAATGGAATTAACAGCAACTGTGTTGGGAAGAGTGTGCAAGCCTGATGTACTGTTAGATTTAAACAACGTAAACTCTCATTTCATTTCAAGTAATTTACTTCCTACGAATCGTATTAAATGCGGTGACAATACCGAAAAAATTATATTAAAAATGAAAGATTTAGACCAACTTCAGTTTAAAACCAATGTCGAGACCATTTTATTGCTGCAGCTACTCATTTACTTAATAAAACTATAATCGCAACATTTTACTACAAAACATTTTAAATGCTTAAAGCCAGAAGAGCGCAAGGAAGAAAAAAGTATTCGTTACATAACAAAAGTTGCTCGATTATTACCTCTTGAAGTATCTGAAACAGCATTATCTGACGAATGGTTGCTACTTCAACTTGACTCAAATTTAATAACAACATCAAACAACTTGTCACGTATTGATTGTTATTGGAACAACATATTTAACATAAAAAATGCTATTAATGAATGTAAATATCCTCTTATAACTTAAGTCGTTAAAGCTGTCCTTTCTCTTTCTCGTGGAAGTGCATCAGTAGAGCGAGGGTTTTCCATATCTGGACAAATTATTACTCCTGATAAAGTCAGAATGAAAGTCAAAACACTTAACGCTAAACTTAATATAAAAAGTGCTCCAAGAGCTTACGGTGGAAAGGCTGAACTAATTCCAATCACTAGAGAACTTTTAACTGAAGCACATTTTGCATACAGAAAGTATAAAAGTCATTTAGAAGAAGAAAAAAACGTATGGCAGAAAGAAAAGATATAGAAGAATAAAAGAAAATAAATCAATTATTAAACGAACAACTTGACAAATCACAAAAAGATATTAAGATATTAGAAGTTCAATACAAAGAAGCCAAGAAAAATGAAGTTTCTCAGAAGAATGTTGCTGAAAAAATGACTGAAGAAGCTAAGTTAAGATTAAAGAATGCTGTAAAGAAAAAAGAGTTCAATGAAATACAGATAGCACAGGCTATGTTAGAAGGAGACCAAACTCTTCACAAAGAATATAAACTGAAGGAAGAAGCTTTTGTAGTTATTCAAAAAAAAAATTGAAAAAGGAAAAGGAACCTTATTTCCTCGTTTACCGAAAAAAAACAACGCAAAGATTAAAATTTATTTAGTTTTCAGTTATTCTTATTTTTTATTTTTATTTGTTTGTTACATTACTATAATAATTATGTTATTATGTACATATGTTTGATTGGTATTTACTATTTGCTGTTTATTTTACTGTTATAATAAAACAAGTATTTTATTTATATTATCGATGGTATTTTTTATTACATTTTAGTTTTGATGTTACCTATCCTTATTAATAAGATGTAACTCACTTTAACTCACTATGTTGAAAAAAAAACTTACTATTTTCACTATTTTTAAATACCGTAGCTGCTAGAAACCCTGTGTTGCTCAGAAATCTCGATCTGAGGAGACGACTGTGCAACGGTACGAGGTTGGTGGTCACCGAACTGCGGACCCACAATTTCAAGGCGAGAATTTTGTGCGGTGATGCACAGGACGACGACATCGTCCTGCCCAAGATACCGCTCACGTCCAGCGGTGAGGACGACTTGCCCATCCCACTGCAGCGCCTTCAATTCTCGGTGAGGTTGTCGTTTGCCATGACAATCAACAAGTCGCAGGGTCAGACGTTCGACAGGGTAGGTTTCTTACTGACGTCGCCCCCGTTCAAGGGCGCCCATATGGGGGGGGGGGGGGGGGGCAAGGGAGGGACATGTCCCCCCCCCTGGAAAATGTCGAAAATCTTGAAAAATTGTTAACTGTGATCAGAATCTACTTATTTATTTAAACAGAATTTAAAAATGTATTTTAATATATTATGAAAATCTATAATTTGTTTATTAAAAGTCGGTTTATTCAGTTTGGCAAATCGGGTTATCAGCTATAAATAACAACACGTTGTTTCGTTTCTATTCTATGAATAGTTATCAATTCTTAAAATATTGTGCATTGCCACAATACGATATGTATAATATGTTTGTCTGTGTGTGCATGTACACCAGCATAATATTTTATTTATAATCACAGATTTATATATAATACCTAAAGAAGTACGGAAACGGAGTGGGTATTTTTATACATGCACATAGCCCAGTTGTCGGAACCCACTACCCAATACCTATTGTAATATTGTCCAATACCCATTAGAGATGAAAACTATTTAGTTTTTAGTCGTTACTCATTAATTCATGTTGTACCTGTCGGCTGTCGAGTTTACTATTACTATCGTAGTGTCAAGTGTTGTATTTAATAATAAAATAATGAGTACAATTAATAAATTAAAAAAATATGTATTTACTCCAAAACGTCCAGCACCAGAGCCAGAAACAAGTTCTTCACCCATCATACACGAAAGTAAGTTTACAAAAGGAATCTAGATCTTAGTCGTTAGACGGAACTAGATAGATTATACATTTTAATAGTAATTAATAACATAGATTTCATTATCATTTATTATTTATTATTAATCAATACTTAATAATTGGAAAGTATATAATTAAATGCCAAATAGTATACGATTTGTGGTTTAATTTACTACTTATTTATTTACTTATGTTCTATTTTTTAGATGATGAAAAAAACGGTAAAAAATCAAAAATTATAGACTTTTTTAAAACCAAAACTACAAAAACTGACAAGAAAATTGTAGAAGAAAATATTAATAACCTAGCCATTTCTGTAGTCGATGTGTCAACACCATGTGAGTAAAACAAATGTTTTATTCATAAAAGGAAGTTATTTTATTTATTGTATATCGTATTATTTAAAATATGTTTTATTAATATTTAATTACATATTAGACTTTTAATTTTTTTTAACCATGCATATAAATAATAAATATACAAATACAATGAATTGAATAATTATTAATTTTAATTTATGTGTATACATAAAAATAACGAGGCGTCGAGGCTATATTCTATATTATATAAATTATTATATTTATATAGGTAATACACAAGTTACGTCTACTAATAGTATATAGTAGTATACTAATAGTAGTATATGTGTCAGCATCATAACCGATTCAGACATATCTGAAGTAGTATCAACACATTGTAAGTATAGGATTTATTTTATTCATTGAAATATTTTTATTAAATCATATTATGTGTAAGATTGAATATTTATTAAACATTTTATTTTATTTTTTCAATGTTTCTATATAATTATGTTAGTTTAATTACTTTTTAGGTGTAAGTAACGATACTAACAGTATATTTGATTCATCAGATGTTGGAGATTTTATTGATATTCATCCAATTCCAGAAGACAAAAAGTACAGTTTACTAATTAATCCATACAAACCAACTATAAATTATAATTTTAAAAATGACATGGCATCAAATTCTAAACGTGCATTTAATTTGAAGTACTTAGAAATGTATGACTGGATGATTTATTCACCTAAACATAAAGGGGTTTTTTGTAAATTTTGCATTTTATTCAAACCTAATGTGCACAGAGGTAAACAAGGTTCTTTTATTATTACACCTTTTACAAAATTCTATCAGATTATTGAAGCGTCAAAAAAACATGAAAAAACATAGTGGCATAATGATTCAAAAGTTACAGCAAAATTGTTTTTAGACAGTATGAATTCCAAAAAAATAAATGTCGTGGAACAAATTAATTCTACAGTACATAAAGAAGTTGAAGATAATAGAAAAAAATTGAGACCAATCATAAAATCAATATTGTTTTGTGGACAACATGATATTGCCCTTAGAGGACACACTGCTGATAAAGGTAATTTTGTTGATTTATTGAAATTTCGGATTGATTCAGGTGATAATATTTTATCGAACCATTTTGAAACGGCCTCTGGGAAATCCAAATATGTGTCACATAGAATTCAAAATCAAATTATTTAAGTTTGTGGTCAAGTAATTCGTAATGATGTTGTTTCCCAAGTCAATAATTCAGTTGCATTTTCTAAACTGGCTGATGAAACAGCAGATATTGCAGGAAAGGAACAGTTATCTATTGGTGTAAGATATATTGATAATAATTATGTAGTGCATGAGGAATTTATTGGATTTAGTGAAATACATGTTTTAAATGCAGAAGGTGTATCAAGAAGTATATTAGAAGCAACAGAAAAATATGGTTTAAATATGTTGAAACTTGTTGGCCTAGGGTTTGATGGTTGTTCAACCATGAGTGGTAAAGAAAATGGTGTACAGGCAATTATACGAAAAAAGTATCCAACTGCTTGTTATTTTCATTGTGCTTCACATAAGCTAAATTTAGTAGTTAACGATCAAAATTCAATTCCTGAAATCAGAAATACTATTGGTACTGTAAAGGAAATAATCAAGTTTTTTAGAGAAAGTATCTTGAGAAGAAAACTTATTCCAAATATTCCATTATTTTGTGAGACACGTTGGTCAGAAAAATACAAATGTATACGGCTATTTGATAAAAATTTCATTGAAATTAAAACTATTCTTGAAAAATTATCTATTAGTTCAGAAGCAAATGCTGTTACAAGAAATCGTGCATTCCAACTTTCATCAGCCACATCAAACTGTACTTTTTTGATTAGTTTAAAAGTAATTGCTTATTATTCTTCTGTTCTAGAACCAATTGTGACCAAATTACAAGGCACAAGTGTTAATCTCCATTCTGTTCATACATTTGTTAAAACTGAACTTCTTGGCATACTAATTAAACATAGAGAAAACAGCATAGAATATTTTAATACAATTTTTGAGGAAATCACTAAATCAGCGAATAGCTTAGATTTTGAACTTAAAATACCTCGAAGAACAAATCATCAGAGTCAACGATCAAATCATAACTGTTCATCAAATGATTCTATTGAAGATTATTACAGAGTATCTATGTATATACCATATTTAGACTCTATTATTAGCTCGTTAAATAATCGATTTAATGAAAACAACGAGACTCAATTTAAATTATGTTGGTTGCTTCCAAATGAAATGGTTAAACTACAAAAAAATGAATTTATTAACATACTTCAAGATATTGAAAATCATTTTAAAATACCTAATATAAAAGTTAATGGTTTAATTTGGTATGATTATTGGCAATTAAAATCAGAATCATTTATAAATGATACAATAGTAGATCATAAAAAATTGTTAAAGGAGTGTGAATTTTTTCCTGCTGTCAAGGAAGGTATAATGATATATATTACATTGCCACCTACGACATGCACTGTAGAACGATCATTCAGTACACTAAGGAGAGTAAAGACATGGACGAGATCTACAATGAGTGAAGATAGACTTGATGGCTTATGTATGATAAGCGTACATAGGGAAAAAATTGATGATAAAAAGGATGAATATATAGAACAAGTAATAAATATATTTGGTGTTAAAAAAAGAAATTTACAACTTTTATTTGTAAATTAATATTTTAATAAATATAATTAATGTTTTAAGTGTCGAATTGGTATTATTAATTAAATAAAAATTTCAATAAATTAATTTTATGGTTAATTCGTTAAATAATGATTGTTTTATAATCCTCCAGTTTGATGTATATAATGTAATAGTATAGTGTAAAATTGTAAACCCCTTCCTACCTCGTGGTCATTCCTATTTATAAATAGATTGATAAATTAAAATGTTGTCCCCCCCTTGAGAATTTTACTATGGGCGCCCTTGCCCCCGTTCACTCACGGGCAGCTGTACGTAGCGTTTTCGAGAGTGAGAAACGCACAGTCCGTGAGAGTCGGCATATACGCCGATGAAAGCGGGCGATTTGTCACCAAGAACATTGTGTACAGGGAAGTTCTGTAATGCAATAGTGTAAGTCTAGTTGACGCTCGATTATCAAGTTTAGGTGACGCTCAATGATCAAGTCATGTACAAGTATTGTTGTTATTAAAATTATTTGTAAGTGTAATATAATATAATATGTTTTTACTATTATGTCTATGCCAATAACTTGTATATTTGAGCGAATAACTTTTATTAATAATCCAAATATCTGTTAATAAAATATTAGTATTAGTATATAATATAATATTAATATTAGTATTCACAATCTTATACTATGATTGTATTTATTTGTATAATATTTATTATACTATGCTATTATGGAACTTTTTACTTTTGTTTTTTACTTTATTACATATAATGTAATATAATTACATATATAACATAATAGGTTTTTACTGTTATGTCTATAACTGTATAGTATAACTATTATTGATTTATTTTACACATATTATTATGCAACTTTTTACATTTGTTTTTACTTTGTAACATATAGTTAACTATATTTAATATTTTATTAAGATGTTTTTACTATTATGTCTATATCAATAACTTTCAAACGCAATTTGCTATTTATGTCTATATTTATAAAACTTATTGGATTGTATTTGGATACTGTGATTGCATTTGTTTTTATGAATTAGTGATATTATGTAAGTTTACATTAATAGGTTTTTACTTTTTAACATTTTTATATGTTTTGTTACTTATTATTGTAAGTATCATCATCATCAAATATAGATATGTTTTTATTATGTCTACATAAATGACTTTTAAACACAATTTGTGATGAATACTTTAAATAATAGTCTAAATATCTGTTGGTAGATTTTTATTATTTTTACTGTCATATGTAACCTTTTCATTGTATTATCACTTTTTTACTTTTTAAAGTTGGGTTAACTACCTACCTATTATACTACTATTCAGCACAATTCAATACTATAAGCTAATACTACTGTATTTGTAACATTTTATTTTACCTATCATCACTGTGCATTTCTGGTAATTTGTAAATAATTTGCAACGTCTATAAAAGAATAAAAAAAATATTGCAAAGCAACTCACTACTTACATTTTTTCAATTACAATTATCAATAGGTACCATAAAAAGGCTATGTATATTATTATACCATAACGATGTGTTAACCAAGATTATTATATTATAAGAAAAAAAAACAAGACGTGAAAAAAAAAGTTTTTATTCATCTGAAAAATATTAAAGGAAAAAAATATTGTTATAATAATTGCATTAAAAAAAATTATCCAATTGACAACTTACAGTTTTCATATAGACATATTAGCCATCACCGTCACCGCCGATTGATAGGATTCATCAGACATCTACAAATTATATAACTCATATTATACAATTAGCATTTAAAACAATACATAAATTAAACATGGCATTAAAAGGAATTCTCCAATTTACAACTTACAGTGTTCTCTCCAATACCACGGGTGGGGTGGTCCACTTTCATTCATGTCCTATAATTTTGTATTTATTTAGCACTATTAGGATTATTTTTAAATATTTTTTAATATTTACTTACGAATGACTCGGTGGTGGCGGGAGAAACCGGGTGGGCAGCAGAAGTTCTTTCAAGGGCCGGTGTCCTCGACCTTTCAGAAAGACTCCGCGGTGGCCTTGTCACTAGGGATATTTGCCTACTACAGGCAGATGTCACACTAAAACGTATCCTAGGTGTGTGGGGGGCTATAAAAATAACAAACATTATTAATTTTATTTTTATTTTTATAATATGTACACACTCACCGAGGCATTGCCGGATTGTATGGCCGATGCGGTTGCATCGATAACATCCTGAAACACGATGTAGGCGTTAGTTAAAAGTAAACATTTAAATGTATCTATCGCCTATGTACTTACGACGTTTCGACGCCTTTTGCCCACCGACGGTGGTCGGTGACACCCGCCATTCCGGTGTTGCCGGTCTTGGCCTTATTCATTCTAAAAAGAAAAAAGACGAAACATTTAGAGGATGTTAGCGCAATATATAATATATTTGTTTTTTCTCTCCGACCTGTGTAACGTAGACATAGTATTAATTTTTCAACTACTTTGCCGGAAAGCGTGAGCAGGTGCTTACAAAAAACTAAGCCCCTAACTCCTAAGTTTAAATATTAATTCATGAATACGATCCGCGTTGGACGTGTCAAAAAACAATCTAAAGTTTTAGAAAGCAAAAAATTAAATTAATAATACAAAATATACTCACGTGTTGTCCGTTGTTTTTTCTGTTTAAAACAAAAAAAAATTTAACACAGCGACGGACGGCAGTCGGATGTTTAAAAACGGTTTGTCGGACGTTGGCGCAGTTCATCGTCTTGGAACGGCGACAATAACAAGAGTCAAGGCAGGAACCCATACGGGTAACGAAATCGCACGGCTGATTAATTAATTAATTATATCGATATTTTATATTTTTATTATTCATTTGAACACAGCATTACACCTTACACTTTTGACCATCATTCTTTTTTTATTTTTGCAAAAAATTTTCATATGGTCATAATAATGCCATAGGATCAGTGGCGTATCCAGAATTTTTTTTTTGGGGGGGGGGGTTAATAAAAGTGTAACATATAACATTTTATTGAATTGTGTGTTTTTATTATAATAAATCATCATACATTAAATATTTTATAAGTGTATAACTATTTTATAACGCTGACTATAACAAGTTGAAACATGTAAATATTTTTTTTTTCAAACTATAAATTTATATTCAATTTTCGTTTTGATTTTTTAGCAAGTTCATCTAAAACATCATTAATATCCACGTTAATATCACGATGAATATTAAGTAAGGCTAAACCATTTAAACGTATTTGTCCAGAAGAATTTCTCAAATAAGTTTTCAAACGACGGAGTGTTGAAAACGATCGTTCTCCTGTGGCAGTAGATACTGGAAGTGTAATAAATATTTGAAGAAGCTTAGATATTAATGGATAAACATCTGGACAGGTTTGGAAGTATACTTCAATAGCATTTTTGTTCTTGAGTTCAGCAGATGTTAAAGTTGAATATTTAGTGTACCACAAATCTAATTCTCCGTTTAATAAATTATCATTTAGATTTGAATCGGTACATTCATCAACTATATCTTGATATGTTTCTACTAATTGTTTGAATTTACCTTTAATCTCTTCAGATATTTTCATTTCTATCTTGGGTAAAATACAATCAAAATTATTCAAGACAATCCAGTGTGATATAAATCTATCGTTCAATTGATCTAGAAAATTATCTATAAAAGGTATGAATACTGAGACTCTCAAAAAATATTCTGAATTATATGATTTACATTGACGTGGCAAACTAACCGTAATATCAAATTTTTCACACAATGTTATCACAGATAAAAATAATTGTTGAAACTCTACATCACAATTTTCTCTAATTTCCTGAATAGTATTTTGAACATTAGATGCAGCTTCTAGTGCAGTTTTTAGATCAAGATTTACTGTTTGAAGATATCGGCTGAGAGGAAAACTTATGGAAAGTATTTTCACTAAAATAGGTAAAGCTGTTTGAAATTTTAACTGTCTTATCGCAGTAAGTAGATGACTTGCAGAACTAGAAGTGTCAGAATCTGGCCAAAGTGTTATTTTATCTAGTGCATGTAAAATGGCTGGTTGAGGTTCTTCAAATAATATGCATCATGGCGATCGACCCATCGAGTTGCACATACATTTTTTAGTTTAAAACGATTAGTCTGTGGAAATATTTCTACTATTGATAATTGCAAAATACTTTGCCTTTTTGGATAACCGAAAAAAGTACTTACACTTTGTATAGTACCCATACATTTTCTTACTTCTGGGACTTTACAGCTAAAAGTTATTGCTAAATTTAAACAATCGGCACTGCAATGTAAATAAAAGTATCATGTCATGTAATTCGGGTTTTGCTAATTATTAGTTAGTTTTATACGTGCGTCGTACACTATACGAAAAGTTATCTTGAAAGTTACAAGAATCTAAAAGTTATAATATTTTGACGTGTAATTGTGACCTGTTCATTGATACACACGCAAACATGGTTTTCAAACATTCCCGCCTTCTACAGAATACCGCCGAAGCGGTATGCCCTTATCACCGACCATTTATCGTCGATCCACTCGCTATCAGCGAATAAGTTACTGTAGTAAGCAAGTTACTACTTAATAATAAAACAAATCCCACAGGTACATAATTATACTATACTATAATTTAGATACTGTAATTCGGCATATATCGGAAAATAATAGATAATAGAAACGGAAATAAGGGTTCTTTCTGTTTAGTAAATAATATTACATTATTAGTTCTTGTTTAAGAAACGCACTGAACAATATAATTGCTCTGTATACCACAATGTACAAAATATAAAAATATGAAATAGTAGAATGATTATTTTTAGTACAACGCTGTACGTGACGATATTCAATATAAAAAATATTAAAATGATTATCTCAAATCGAATACACAGAATTATACTGGAAGTCATAAAAGGCGTGGGCTGGAACGATGTTCACACAAATCACATCCGTGAGCCGAGATACAGTATCTATAGGCAAGGGGTACGGGGAACTTCATATATAAGGGAGCCCGAATCGGCCTGTTTTGAGACGTGTACTACCACCCATTAGTGCAAGCACCTTCACGCCACTCTGTACAACATTATTTTGGACTTAGGAAATTATCGAACAATATAATAAAATTCACAATAAACAACAACTGTCTTTTATTTATTCAACAACCACGACTTCAACATCAAATAAAGTGTCTGCAACCTGCATCTATAATATCTTGGCAGCCACTTATCTACTATTAGTACTACGATAGTAGGTACCAAGCTCCCGAGTATATTACACTGGCGCAGTCGAAAAAGGAGGTTCAAGGAGTTAAAGACGAGGCGAGCAGTCGAAGCGGCGGATTTAAATTTCCAAAGGCGAGTCTAGCAGTCAAGGCGGCTACATTCAACTTCGGAGATCCAGTACCAACGCAGCGGCTACACCACGTCAGCAGCTCCACGGAGGTAACAGTTAAGGTCTGATCAACCAAGGCGACTCCGGAATCAACGAACAATTCAAGATGGGCCAGCAGACAATCAAGGAAAATGAACACAGCAGTGGCAACAACGTTGTTGTGAGTATATTAATTAAGTGAAGATAGATAATTAAATTAAAATTGTATAGCTTGAAGTGCACGTCTCACGTTGATACATATATATCAGCGTTTATTTTATACTTGGTGGTGGTGTAAAATATTAGGGAAAAATATTCGAATAAAAATAGATAAAGAAAAAAAAATAGGAAACAAGCTTGGGAAGAACTATATACGTATTTTATGATAGACAGCTGTAGACTGATCTAGGATTTTTATGGTAAATAGACGGCAAGGACCGATCTAAGATTTTTTTTTGTGATAGGCAGCAGGGACTGACCTAAGTATTTTATGGTATTTTGTGATAGACAGCGGGGACTGATCTAATAAATTAAAGTAGACGGCGATAGGCTGATCTAGGAAATTGATGCACGCGCGTAGCATTTTTGAATTATATATGAGAATAATTGATTAAAGTGAAATATTGAATTTTGAATTGAAATATAGAATATAATTGTTGAAAGAAGTTAATTGATATATATTGAAGAAAATAGATTTTGAATTAAAACGCAGTAGATGACCTTGTTAAAGTAATTGACGTCAAATTTTGAAAAGTTTTGAAAGAAAAAAGGAGATTAATTATAGGGGGGCCCCCCTAGGATAAGAAATAGTATAACGTTACTAAGAATAAGTTGATAGAATAATTATTAAAAAAAAAAAAAAAAAATTGTTAGTGTTTAGAAGATTAAATGGTAAAGCGCGTAAATTAGGAAATTAAATCATTTAGGAAAAAATTAGTAATAAGAAAAATAAGGGATAGGAAGTCGAATATTATTGGAGGGATTTACGGAGTAATTAACCGGGGATTTTTTTGTTATAATATTAGTACGAGCGCGTACGGATAAAAACATCGCGGAACATTGCGATGGAAACGGGTGAGGGGATACCATATCGAAATTTAACACGCGTAACATAGGCGGTCGAACGTTTTACGTGTTATTAGATAGGCACTCATCCATATCCAACGTACGACGCGCGTTTATGTAATTTCTTTTTATTATTTGTGCATGATAGTTATTTTATAAGTAATAATTTTTACGTATTATTAATTTTGGTGACGGTAGTTACGTATTATTAGTTTATAAATCAATAATAGTATATACATGTAGAGTAAATACTGTTGGTAATTACTCACGCGGATAGGATATTAATAAATTTAGTAGATATAATTTATTAAAAATTATATATATGTAATGTTTAGATAAATATATGTCAGAATCCGATAGTTCAGATATTGACACTAGTTCTGCGGACAGTTCAATAAAATTTGAAAAATATAAACCTAGGAAAGAATTAAAATAGGCAATTTTAAAAGACGCTGTAAAGAAAGAATTTTTAGAACAAACTAGGAAACACATAGTTAAAACTGAAAAAACTAGTAAAGAAAAGTTAGTAAGAACACATAGTTTAACAGAACAGATAGGTACCGCGCCATGAAAACAAACCGTAGGTCGTTGAGGTACTAGGTCAGACTCAAGCGTAATTCACGTGCAGTTAGAGTCAGTGGTTAAGAAAAAAATGAGTAAAACGGATTTAGATAAAGCAATTGCTATGATACCTATTTTCACGGGCAAAAAGGACGTAGCCGAATTTATAAATATTTGTTAAATCGCAATTAAGGAGACAACGGAAGCAGATACACCGATATTATTAAAAATAATTACTTCTAAGTTAACAGGAAATGCGTTAGAAGTAACAAAATATCGAAATTTAGAAACATGGGGAGCAATAAAAACAATATTAGAAGGGGCATTCGAACAAAAAGTATCGGAGAGGGCCCTATCAATAGCTTTAAACACGGCACGTATGGCCGAGGGAGAAAGTGTGGCAAAATTCGCTAGTAAAATCGAAGAGTTATATTATAAACTCTGCGTGGCAAGTACGGTAGTTCTAGCTCAGGCCGAGGCAGATATAGTGAAAAAACAAACAAAGAAACAGGCAATGATCATATTTATGACAGGGTTACCTCATCACCTATATACAGTACTGAAAAGTCGAAATCCCAGTACATTGGAACAATGTTTCAAAACGGCGATCGATGAGATGCTCGAATATGAGTCAAAAGTAGAAATGGACGAATTGCAGAGACAAATTGGTAATGGAAAACAGGCAGACGTCAATAACGAGGAAAAACGACAAAATGGTGGTAATACAAATAACGCAGTTAATCGTGGAGGAAACAGTAATTCAAATCAAAGCAATAGAAATAATAATTTCAACGGGCATAACAACAGATATGTTAACCACAACAACCGCAATAATTATGGGAATAACAATCAGAGTGGATATGGCTCACACATGGTTAATCGCGGCGGTTATCGAGGCGGAAACAGCTATGGACGGAATTTCAATGGCAATAATGTACAACAAAATAATATTAACCGAGGCACCGGATGCTACACTTGTGGTAGATCTAATCACATAGCACGAGATTGCTGGAGCAATCGACCTAATGCGCAACAAAATACGTATAACAATAATCGTGTAAACGGAACGCGCCATGCGAGCAACAGCAATAATGTTCGTAGGGACAATAACAATACTCAGCGCGTACTTTGCAGTTACTGCAATAAGATAGGTCATGAAATTTCAAACTGTTATACAAAACAGAAAAACGAAAGAAGCACGTCGGGAAACGCCAACGGACCATCACCAGTGGGAGTCAGATTGGTCCAAGAAATAGTTCAAGACCCACACACAGGATTTTCCACATCACAGCAAAATTAATAGACAACCACATTACTTTAAGATCACCCAGTTTTAATAAGAATCAAATTAAATTATTAGTCGACACTGGAGCGGATCTAAATATAATTAAAATTAATGCATTAAAAGGAAACACTGAAATTAACGAAAACGAAAAAATTTATTTGAAAGGCATCAATGAAAAAATAGTTTCTACAATAGGAAAAACAGAAATAGAATTAATAATTAATAATGAAGCATTCGAAACACAATTTTATGTTGTAAACAATATTTTTCCGATTCTGGCAGACGGAATTATTGGTAATAAATTTCTAATAGATAATCATGCAGTAATAGACGTCGCTAATAACACGCTAACAATAAATAATAATAAAACCGGAAGCGATAGTGACATCTGTTTTACATTAAAACCGCGCTCAGAGACAATAGTACAAATCGATATACCCGATACAGAAATGAATAATAAAAATATTTTAATTAATAAGCAAGAATTAATACCGGGCGTATATTGCGCGAATATTTACAATATAGTCAAAAGCAACAAAATTACTATAAGCATATTAAATATATCAGAAATGACGCAGGAAATAAATGTAGGTCAAGCGCGTAATATTTCATACGACACGGATGTTTTGACAGATAGCGTACGGTGTATAAACACAATTGACACTGAACGCTCGCGTCGGGTCAGGGCGTTGATACGTACTGATCATCTTCAAGTTCACGAATATAATTCGATAGTAAAAATATGTGAACATTACGCGGACATTTTCTATTTAGAAGGGGATAATCTTACGTGTACTATGGCAGCAGAACACGTAATAAAAGTTCCTAAGGATTTGAAACCGATTTATAAAAAACCATATCGTTTACCGTTTTCACAACAACCGGAGATAGAAAAACAAATAGGTCAAATGATGCAAGATGAAATCATAGAAAGATCAATGAGTCCGTTTAACGCACCATTAATATTAGTCAAAAAGAAGGAGGACGCCTCGGGGAAATAAAAATTCAGAATAGTTATCGATTTTAGGGCACTTAATGAAGTAACTTTAAATGAATTTCACCCATTACCAAATATAACGGAAATATTAGACCAATTAGGACAATGTCAACTGTTCAGTTTGATAGATTTGAAATCAGGATATTTCCAGGTACCTTTGGCTCAAGAATCAAAAGAACTTACGGCATTTTCAACGGGACAAGGGCATTATCAATTTAAACGATTAGTTATGGGTCTAAGTTCAGCTCTGGCGACATTTCAAAAAATGATGACAAACGTGTGATCAGGGTTAATAGGAATGAAGTGTTTAGTATACCTGGATGACATAATAGTGTATGCTAAAAATTTACAAGACCACAATGAAAAATTAATAAACGTATTCGAGAGATTACGTATACACAATCTAAAAATAGAACCGGACAAATGTAGTTTTTTACAACGGGAATGTTTATTTTTAGGTCATGTAATTAGTGACGAAGGAATCAAACCGGACCAAGCAAAAGTTAAATCTGTAAAAGATTTTCCGGTTCCTAAAAATGTTAAACAAATAAAAAGTTTTTTAGGACTTGGTGGGTATTATAGAAAATTCATAGAAAACTATAGTGCTATTGCTAATCCAATAGTGAAATTATTAAGAAAAGACGTAAAGTTTAATTGGGACGAAGACTGTCAGAAAGCTTTCGATAAATTAACCCAGGATCACTCGCGCGTTGTCTTTTACGCAATTGCTCGCGTGTTAGATTTTTTCTAACACTCAATTAGTTTATTGAATTTCATCAAAACACAAATTCCTTTTTATACAATTTATATTTATTGCATTATTTACAAAAGACAATATATATGAGATACTTGTGCCACTTTAATTTTACCACTTTAGGTGTTTTAAAGCTGTTATTGAAATACATTAAAAAAAAACGTTAATAATGTACTAATATCAAAAACTTTTAATTATATTAATAATTAAAATGAATTACAAATGAGTAAATAGGTTTACTTAATGTATACATTCTTACAATACATTTTACATTTTTATATTTAATTTGAAAAAAAAAAGTACTAACTGATAAATTAAAACCCTAAATTTATGTATACATGCAAAAAATTGAAATAATATTAATCATCTGAATCTTGAGGATTATTACAAATGAGGCAAATTAGGTTAGTTGATGCAGTATGTTCCTTGCAAATTGGTTTGGAGCAAAGGCTACATTGATGCTGTGTGAATCTATTTTTACGTATTGGACAGTATGTACATCGTGGCTTTCCTTGAGGAGTGTTTTCCTTTGGTGCTGCTTGAAATCCTGTAATATTTTGTATTTTCTGGCGAATTGATAATCCAAGACTAGGTATTGTTGCACGTTTTAACAAATGGGGTTTTGTTAATATTTTGCATAAGTCTGTAAGAAATTGTCTTCTAGTAAATATATCATTCGTATTCGTTTTATAAATTATTTGTGAATTTATTGCTCCAATATTCAACAGACTACAAAAAATTGTAAATGGCCAACGGTTACTTATTCTTGTAACTGAATATTCACTTTTTAGTCGATCTACTACATCAACTCCACCTTTGGTCAAATTGTAGAAAGTTATTACTTCTGGCTTTTTCAAATCACCCGAATCTGGGTCAATATAATCATCACGATGCATTGTTGATAACATTAAAACATTTTTATTTTTTTTAGGAACATACGAGCAAAGAAGACTGTTGTTTGTATGTTGTCCATATGCAAACATTGTACTTTGTAATGGACGTGATTTTATATTAGTAAACTCTGGTGGAATCTCTCTTTTGTTTTTTCCGTAATGTTCCTACAATAGTAAGCCGGTGGTTTGCATATAATTCGTTGGCGAGAGGTACAGATGTAAAATAATTATCCATTGTAATATTTCGCCCGGATTTATCAATTGGTTCTATTAGACGTTTCACTACACAAGCTGCACTATTATCTTTTTGAAATGGACCTGGGGGCTGTTTTCCAGCGTATATTTCCATGTTGGAAGTATAAAATGTTCTAGCATCAACAAGAGCGTATATTTTGATGCCATATTTAGCGGGTTTGTTGGCTATATATTGCCTAAATTTACACCTCCCACGAAATGCTTCTAACATTTCATCGATAGTAGCGTATTCACTTATTGTGTAACTTTCTATGCATGATTTTAAAAACTGGTCAAAAATATATCTGATTGGCGCTAGGTTGTCAGTCTTTTTTCGCTCTAATCTACTATTACGATCATCAAAACGAATTGCTTGTACGAGAGTATGAAAACGTCTTTTAGACATAGTTGCCGAGAAAAATTCAGGAGCTGTACCGTCGGTAGACCATAATTCATCGGTGTTCAAATGCTGAGCCTTCTTTACACCAGCCAAATATAATAACCCAAAAAATGCTAAAATTTCTTCAAAATTTGTTGGTGGACAGTCTCTTTCACCTCGTGTATAATTAGAACGAATTAAATTAAGTTGTTGATTTGTACATTCGACAATATAAATAATTATATTATCGGGAAAAAATATTTTCCAACAGTCTAAAATTGTTTTTGAATTTTTAGCTGCACCTTTCACTCCCGGTAATTTTGTAATTATATTTTGACGAGCAGTTTTTGTAGTTTGTGGCTTATGCATTAGCCATTTCGTACCATCTTTTCCAACATAACAAGGGATATTCAGTAAATTATTTGAAGCCGGGGTATGTGTATTATCAGAATCGCTATTACCTGACTGTTCTGATTCAGTGTCATGATTTGAATGCTCAGATTCTGTATCTGTTTCTGAGTTCAGGTCACTGATGTTTGTATCTTCATCTTCTTGCAACCATTCTATTACTTTATTTGTAATTTTATCGTTGTTCATTATTACAGTAAACAATTACAAAGAAAACAATATCATAAAATGACACTCGACACTAAAAATAATGATATTAGTTTGAAAATGTTAATTTGAATTTTACACACATACAAAAATCACCGAGTAAACACTCACGTGTTAGAATATTACTAACAAGTCGGGTGTCGTGATCACTCGCGCGTTAGATTATTACTAATAACTCGGGTGTCGTGATCACTCGCGCGTTAGATTACTACTAACAATTTGCTTACCGTCAACTTTAAACTGAAAACAATTGTCAAATAATGTTACCTTATCTTCCATTATGATATCATTAGTTCTATAGTGATATAGATAAAGCATTGATGGAAGGAGAACTATTTATCATTTAATCGATTATTGTTATTCTAAAAATAAGTTGAATGTTAGATTATTTCTAACAGTGCGAGTTATCGCGGGTTAAAAGAAATATTGTGTTCAGAACCAATTCTACAATATCCGGATTTTACAAAACAATTTATACTAACGACAGACGCTAGCGGTAGGGCGCTAGGTGCAATATTATCTCAAGGTAAAATAGGATCGGATTTACCAATAGCTTACAGTTCTAGAACTTTAAATAGGGCGGAATGTAATTATTCGGCAACGGAACTGGAATGTTTGGCAATTATATTCGGCGTAAAAACATTTCGACCGTATTTATATGGTAGAAAATTTACAATTATTACGAACCATAGGCCTTTGTCATGGCTATTTAATTTTAAAGACCCATTATCCCGATTGGCAAGGTGGAGACTACAATTGGAGGAATACGAATATGAGATAGTATACAAAATGGGCAAGTTAAACACCAATGTCGACGCGTTATCGCGTATGTATAATATTACGGAAATTAACAAGTTGACTGCCATGAAGACCATTATTGGTACTCATTAGTTTTGTTATCTACGCCATACTATTTTTAAGTTATTTGTCATTCACGCTTTGAGTACCAATCCTGGTATTCACTTAACTTATTTCTCAGGCATTGAATGCCAAAATTGGTACTCACTTTTAACATGTGTTAAACTATTGAAGACCGTATTTGGTACTCAATTTAGCCATTGAAATGAAAAGTACAGAAAAAATTCTATAAAATGATGTTAATAGCAAAGTTTAATTTAAATTTAATTGGATTTTACAATAATTTACATGAATGGGTCTTAAAAAAACATTCTAGACAAAAATATTTTAAACACTTGGTACATTTAGTCTGAACTCTACGTGTAATCTTTTGAGCATGTTGTCTTCCACCTTGTTCAGCCATTTCTTTGTAACAGATATAACATTTTCCTCGTTGCGCATTGATAAGAATATGTTTCTCTTCACTTGGTTGAACTTCGATTTTTTTAATCAAACTATGAATTATACTTTTACGAAATTGAGTTACACTAATTTTTTTTGAAGTTACAGCAGTACACAAAGACATCGCATTTAATAAACATGTATTCAATAAGATTTCAAACATGACTTTTCGATACCATTTCAAGGACCTCCGAAGTGGTGAATGATATGAGCTTCTTAAATCACAAATATCAACATACCCTTTTGCTTTGTTATAATCAATCACCATTTGAGGTTTTACAACTTGTTTTCCTCGTTTATTATTCACTACTACCGTATTATTTTTATGTTTGGTTGATAGCATTAATACGTCCCGCTTATCTTTCCATTTAAGAACAACTATATTATTTTGACTTTGACTTGACATAATTTCTCCTTTTTTTAATTTTGCTTTTACAACCGATACTGGATTAAATTTTCTATTTGAACGTAATGTCCTCACCAAATTCGTTGACCGATTAAGAAGTTGATTAGCAAGAGTTACTGACGTGTACCAGTTATCAGTATACATTGTTCTCCCTTTATCTAAATAGTCCTCGGCCAACTCCATTACTATTTTAGTGGAAACACCTACACCAGGTACTGACTCTTGGCCCGCATACATTTTAAAGCCGATTGTATAGCCATCATTAAGACACAATTTAAATACTTTTATTCCGTATCGATGTCGTTTATTTTTTATAAATTGACGAAATGATAATCGTCCAACGAAAGGAATTACAGATTCATCAATACACATATTTTCAGAAGGTACGTTCCACATTTTAAATTTCATCACCAATAAATCTACCAAATTACGAATTCACCTGGAGGGCATTCTGCATTGTTTGAACAGTGAAATGTTCTTAAAATAATTTCAAAGCGATTTCTGGTCATGTATTTTGGGATTTCAGAATGATATAAATAACTTTTACTCCAATATGATGCCAAACTCGGTTGCGGAGTTAACCCCATCCACATAACTATACCTAAAAATGTTTTCATTTCATCAATATTAACTTCTGTCCATTTTTTCAATCTAGATTTAGGACGTAAAAGAAGTGAACACAAATTATTTCCGTATCTATTAGTTTCATTAACTAATATACTTAAAATTTCGTTATCCACGAACAAGGAAAAAAAATCAAATGGCGTTCCATCAATTAAAGTATCAAATAAATCTGGATTTATTCCAAACGTTTCATTTTGTTCATTGAAAACTGGACAGCTAACATTTTCACTCACAGGACCCCAATTTGGTTCAGTTTGAGTTGGTGTTTGAATAATGGGTATAATAGAGGTATCATCGTCACTCGAATCAGAAACATCAACATACTCTAAATCACTATCATCCTACGCATACAATAAAAACAATTCTTAACACCTACCTACTATACAACAATAATTTATGGGGGATATAATTTCTAAAATATCTTACCGAAAGATTTAAATTGAAATCAGGATCTGCATCTGAATCGTCAACAAATGAATTATCAGACACATCTTCATCAGAACTTAGAGCAGCCATAATTTGATCACGATTCATGTTTTATTTAGTATTTTATGTACGAGTTTTTTTACAAACAAGACAAAATAAATTGATCAAAATCACACTAGGATGGCGATGATAATAAAGCCTTCACTGCTGTTGTCCCGACAATATTGTGATATAATGATATTTATCAGTTTACAGGGAAAACTTCATATTATAGTCTATTTTAAGTCGATATACGCACATGCACGTGGCCATAACATAATCGGGAGTAGGAATTTATGATATAATAGGCATTGAATACCTAAAATGGTACTCACTCCGATTTTTATTTTTTTTTTTTATTTATAATCAGTAGTATAATAATAAATGATTACGACAAAAATATTATTAGATTTCTCTGAAAAATACCCAAGGCCCACATGATAAATCTGTAAAATTTGCCTTGGCGTAGTTATAAGCATTGTTGAATACCAATTATGGTACTCACGGCGCTAAGAACCATTATAATAAAAATGGCTCGGCAGTCAACTTGTTAAGGACGAAAGTTATGATAATTTTATGCAAAAATTCGAAACAACAGTAATATCTAATAAAGACGTTAAGGAAGTACACGGCGAACTAATAAATAGTCCGTCGGAGTACCACATAGTATCTGAAATCGAAAAATATTATAATTTTCGATCAGGTATTAATTACGAATTAAAAATGAGATTTGGTAGAGACAAGCAATTAAAATCTCATAAAGATTTAGGCGACGTCGTAAAATTCAAAAGTGGAGATAGGTACATAATATTTTTAATAACAAAAACGAAAAAGAAACAATTAGCCACGTACCAAAATTTACACGTTGCTTTACTAAATCTTAAGTATTTTTGCGAAAAACATAAATTAACCAAATTAGCAATGAACCAATTAGGACGACAAGACGGACTAGATTGGGCAAAAGTTAGATCAATGATAAGATACATTTTTCGTAATACAAACATAGAGATAATAATTTGTACCAAATTAGAATTTAGCGGGGAAGAAAAATTAGTAATTTTCAAACAATTACATAATTCCGTATTGGGTGGACACCTAGGAATCAACAAAACCGTAAAGAAAATAAAGAAACAATTTAACTGGCCGAATTTGAAACAGGACGTAAAAGAATATATAAAAAATTGTACAGCATGTCAGATGAATAAAAATACTAACAAACATATTCAATATCCAATGGTAATTACTACCACTAGTACGAAACCATTTGAAAAAATATTTTTGGATATTGTGGGGCCTTTAATTACAACCGGGTTAGGTAACAATTATATACTCACGATGGAATGCGACTTAACAAAGTTAAGCCTAGGGGTAGCAATACCTTGTCACACCGCTAACGTGGTGGCAAAAGCGTTCGTAATAAATTTTGTCTGTATACATGGGATACCGGATGAAATTTTAAGCGATCAGGGAACCGAATTTATGTCAAATTGTTTCAAAGACGTATGTAGATTGTTAAAAATAAATAAGATTAAGACTTCTGGGTACCACCCGGCTTCCAATGGCGCGTTAGAATGTTATCATAAGACGTTGGCAGAGTATTTAAGACACTATGTAAGTAAAAGTTTAGACAATTGGGATGAGTTTTTACCTTACGCAATGTTTGTATACAATTCTACGGAACATACGTCCACGAGGTACCAACCATACGCGTTATTATATGGCAAGAATATTAATATACCAGTTAAACTGAAAGCAAACCCGGAACCTAGGTACAATTACGATGATTACGTATACGATCTTAAACAAAAGTTCCAGGAAGCTCATCAAATTGCACGGAACAGATTAATAAAGAATAAAGAAGTAAATAAATGATATTATGATAAGAAAACAAATACGGAAGAGTTAAAAATCAATGATATGATTTTACTTAAAGATCATACTCAAAGAAATAAATTAAGTCCACTTTGGAAGGGACCATACGAAGTACTGGACGTATTAGATTCAGAAAATGTAGTTATATCACGAAATCGCAAGAAAGTGACAGTACACAAAAACGATGTGAAACTATATTACGAAGACAATAATGTGGATAACGGAGAAGTCGAATAAACACATAACGAAATTTTAATTATAAATAATTAAGTAATAATAGGATAGGATAAAATGTAGTTATAAAGCATAGTAGAATATATACATATATATAGTATAGATATAGTATAGGATACGAAATACTTAGTACACAAATTAGGTACACATTAAACGATAAGTCGGCGTGGGATGTGCTCGCGATAGCATTTTAATATGAAGAATAAAATATATGGATATTATAGGTGGGTTTCATTAATAACGATAGCAATTAGAACAGTAAAAAGCCAGAAAAATGCAAATTCCGGCAAGGGGTCAGCAATCAAGATCTATTATAAAAACGAAGATAATTATAGAAGAAATCTGGTAGGAATAGACTACTATCAATCTGACACAATAATCATGCCACAATTTCAGTACAATGAATGTAATATGGAATCGTTACAAATTATATGTAGCACACCATATCAAGGAGGTGTACCTCAACCATATCCTCTTGAAAATGAGTACCTCATAGAAAAATCATGTGTAATACAATTAAAAAATAAAAATGGAACATATTATGAACAAATCAAAATGGAATCAGACTATTATGTAAATTTTATTAGGATAAGAGATATGGAAAAGGTAGACAAAAACAGTGTAATGCAAATAAACATAACAGCAACGACAACTGGGTCAATCGAGTTCAACGCCACGGAAGTAAACAATGATTATAAAAACATAACTAGCACAGTAGGTCACACTACACAGGCAGCAAGAACCGGACGTACAATATCAAATGACGAATTAAAAAATATTACGGACGAAACATCAATGCAACACTGGAGGACCATAGAAAGTGAAAATATAAATTACGAAACAACCAAAGGCAGTTATATTATGGATAATAATGAGAAAGCAGTTGTGTGCATTCCAGAGGAACGTGTAATTAATTACCTATATATAGTATGCGGAATACTAGGAATAATAGTAATAATAATGCTGTTGATAATGACAACTATAGTGAGGCACTATAGATTAGTCAGGAAGGAGAGATATCGATACCTAGTACGAACGTTAGAATTTACGGAAATGGATACAATACGAGCCCGCGACGATATTGTAGCGAGCTGTGACATTTTAACTATTTATCTAAAAATAAAACCTAAAAGGGCGGTAGATCAAAGTAATCGTATATAGTAAGAACCGCGTAATAATTACGTTAATAATAAAACTATCAGACGCGCTGCCGTATTACCTAAAATATAACACTAATTTAGGCGGTGTAAATGCGTATACATAATCGTATATTATAGTACGCGCCGCGTAACATTAAAAGTAATAGTAATAGCAGATGCGCTGCGTGTGTAGTAGTACAAACGAATAACGAGCGCGCGACCATGAACGGCGTGCGTCAATCTATATATGACTACTTATATAAATAACTCGCATAAAATGTCCATATAAAATCGTGAGTATTATGGAATAAAGCACCGCGCGTGTACAATAATAGCATATTATATATATGTTCAACTTCCTGCCGGGTGCGAGCGCGTGCCGAGGCCACAGATGACCATATACGGTTATCCAGAATAAGTAGGGACAGGGACAGACCCATCGAGGAGAGCTCAGGGAAAAGCGTTCATCAGACGAACAACCGACGAGCTTAGGAGCAGTCATCAGAACTATTGTCACATCTCGCTAGTTTCATTCGTATATTTGGACTTAGAGTAATTTTTACATATTCTATCACAGTTGAAAAAGTTAAATAAATCAAACATGTTATACTAAACACTCGAGATTTACATTTATTCCATCATCCTTCAATCCTATTGACTGGGGCACGTTACAATATAGTAAATTCGCAACTTTAAAAAAAAAAATATATATATAATATAGAAATTAAATTAAATTAAAATTAATCAAAATCAAAACAAAGTTAGGTAGTATATAATGAACTAATAGAAAATCTAATTACAGGGAAACATACAAATTATTCTGTACCAAACTGGAACTCGCCATTGTGAACGGGGAACATGACAAAAGTACGATAGGTGACGGAAGTAATATGCCACCATGTTTTACGAAACATATACAGATAGCAAACAGCCAATTGGCTAAACCTTTCTCAGAGGACAAAATAAGAAGAATGGAACAAAGCATCGCAACATATCTTTACGACATGTCAAGAAGCAGAATCAGGAATAGATATTGTCAGGAATTAATCGAACACCTGGAGTATATACCGGAACCAGAATTATTATTGGAACATGTATAATTAATGTATGAAAAAAAATTATTGTAGGATAAGTAATAAGTATGCATGGTAAGGGATTCCTAGTAAATTAGTATATGCTGGCATAACACAAGCTTCATTTTAAGGCAAATACGTAGATAGAAATTATTTTTAATATGGAAGTAGAAATAGTAAACACAATAGTAGTTATACTAACATTAAATAGTGAAACAAAAAAAAAAATAATAAAAGAAAACTTGTAGGGAAGAGGAGATAACAGCACTGGTGATCATTGATTCAGACGGGACTAAGCTACTAGTGCAACTCAGTGACAGTACAAATGAAGAACCGGAATTCGAAATGACTTTGAGCGTTCAGGTGGGAGGTCGCCTGGTGGTAATAGTATTAAAAAGAAATGATATGTACATGGGTGAAATGGAGATATACCGATATGCAGGGGAGGAGCCTATGAGACAGATTACACATAATCTTAGGACGTTAATTGACGTTTACTACGGGAATAGGAATAACATCCTTCCTGGCAGGTTCCCGGAAGCGGAAATCGTAGAATTATGTCAAACGTTATGGGATTGGTTCCGGAACCCATACGCGTGTAACATATCAACAATACCATTTTGTTACCACCTGAACATCAATCGGATGACCGACCGAGGCGGAGCTAAACCAGTAGGCGTAGCGAGCATAATGTATGACCGCACGGAACCACCTGTAATCACGGGAAACGAAAATGAACAACAATTAAATAACAATATAGTACTGGCAAGAAGGGTCATCAATGAATTTTGGGAATTGAATAAAGGAATAAACAAGGCAACATGGACACAATATTTGAATATTAATCATTATAGGCTGTATAGGCTAGTACTACTTTGTCCTCATAACAAATCCACTTTTCTTATCAAAATCCAACATTCTTTTCATTAATCCAAAATCCTTATCACTCATTTTCATCAATAATCCACCATTCCTATCATTAATCCAAAATCCTAATAACTCATCCAATATCCTTATTACTAATCCTTATCACAAATTTTTTTCACAGATCCTTATCATCAGATAATCTGTATCACCCATACACCGTGTCGGCTCGAGTTGACGACCAGACCACAAGACCACTGCAATTTCCGACATCGGTTAAAACTCTTCGCCAACTCGGGGGGTTTGGGGGTCTCCCCCAGCGATGCTTGAAGAGCTAGTAAATACATAAAAGGTAGGTTTAGTTATGCGCATTACTAATTATTAGTATTGTCATTTGTCGCCAACAAGTAAAACTCAAGTACAAGTTACGACATAATTGAAAATGTTATAAAAGTGCTTATCAACAATATTTTAATATTATTGCAGAGTTCAGACTGCAGTAGTGCAGTACAACTGTACACGCTCGTACATTTTATCAATAATTATAAATTATGATTAAAGGCCTTATACACACTAGGTGAATAGTTTGCGTGCAAAAACGATTTTATATTGCCGCGAAAATGCGCTTGAAATTGAAACTGTTGTAGACGTAAACAAAATGTCAATACGATACAGGTGCTACACCACCACCAATCCCCGCCAAACTACGTGGTAATAAGGTACCATCAGTGTATATTAGGTATTTATTTTTAGAAATGCGTTACCCTAAAGCTAACCAGCCAGGAGCGACCTTACCCATAAGGCTTCACGATAATGATTACAACGTATAACCTATAATCGCCGATCGGTAAACATTCCACAATATCCACTAGATATTTTTGGCTTTATCGAATTTAACATTTGTTATTTGTCATTGTTGCGGCTGGTACGCCAGACAAATTATTATTGCTCAGGAAGTTACCAACACTATAGGAATATCAATGAGATAATTAAAAAAAAAGGAATGAAGATATAAAATATATAATAATATGTAAATAATATTCGATAATAATTATAATAATACAAATGACGCCTTAACCTATGTTAGTACCCTTAACTCAGGCGTTCACAGACGATCCACCGTAATAATTACAGCACATATAAAATATAGACAATTCAATAATATGTATAATAATAAGGTAAACAATAATAACGATACTATCACGGTACGACCTGACGCTGGTGATATGGCACCGCGGCGGAACAGCTGGTTTATGACGACGGTGTGATATCACGTGTATGTGCGTGTGTGCCAATGATAATATTATATAATACTTGAACGGCTGGCTCGCGCTGCGCTTTCGCGGACGGGTGACAATGATGAGCCGTAAAAACGCTTAGGTAATGCATTCGCACTGCGACGAGGGACGGGCGATAATGCATAAACTGAGCGAATTTCAGTCGTGCGGCGAAAAGTCGGACTGACGACGGTTGCATGCGTATTATAATATTACATGCGTACGAATCACGGTTGTACGAGCAGCCGACCGCGACACACTCGTTGGGGCAACCACACCGGTACTGGAGAAGCGTACGCGGAGTCACCGCAGCCGTGACCGGTCGGCCGACAGATAAGCTTATCGGGCCTTTGGTGGTGGACACGGCGTGCAGGTGCAAACGTTGATTGTGGCGTCAACATACTCCCCCCTTGGAAGACTAAGGATCTTCCAAAATGTGTTCGAAGCGTAAACGAAGATGAATTTTTGAACAAAACATAATATATAATAAAGTAAACAAAAAAAATTATACAAAATACAAAAATACACGAAATATCAGTTTACAGGAGAGGAAAGACGTTTGCTGCGTAGGAATAAACAAAGAATTTTTTTTTTTTTTTTTAACTGATTGGAAGACTAGCTAACTTGACCACGGGCCTTTTGAGGGTGCCATCACTGGTACGGAGCGTTACTACCCTCACAACTCCATCTTCGCCGGGATGTACGGCTTCGACCCGTCCCATTTTCCAGAGTGTGGGTGGCAAATTTGGTGCCTGCACTAGCACAAGGTCACCAACAGTGACATTAGGTTGCGGGTGGTGCTATTTCGATCGGACTTGCAAAGATCGCAAGTATTCTGAAGACCAACGTTTCCACAACGATTGGTGAAATTGATCCAACAGCTGCCATCGGTTGAGATGGTTCATCGGAATCTGCGTCACATCGTGGTCAGGCAGCGTGACGAGAGGTTCACCTGTGAGGAAGTGACCTGGTGTTAACACTCGTAAATCATTCGGATCTGACGAAAGGGGTGTAATTGGTCGTGAGTTCAGTATGGCTTCTATTCGTCGAGTTATGGTGCACATCTCCTCAAATGTTAACAGTTGGGTGCCAATTACTCGTTTCAGGTGGGTCTTCATGGATTTAACAGCTGCCTCCCACAATCCCCCGAAGTGGGGAGCAGCTGGTGGGTTGAAATGCCACCTACACTGCACAGCATTTGAGACACTGTTTTGTGCTTCAGGATCTGACCACAACCTACGCAATTCAGATGCGGCACCTTGAAAATTGGTACCACAGTCTGAGTATATTTCCAAAGGTATTCCTCGGCGAGCAATGAAACGCTTTAATGCCGCCAGGAATGCCGAAGTTGTTAGATCAGAGACCACTTCGATGTGCACCGCTTTCACGGCCATGCAGATGAAGATCGCCACATAACATTTTGTAGAGCGGGCGTTCCGACGTTTACCTTCCTTGATCAAAAGTGGTCCTGCGTAATCTACACCGACATTAGAGAAGGGTCTCGATGGACATACTCGTGAGGAAGGAAGATCGCCCATTAACGTTTTGACGGTTGACGCTCGATGTCGTGTACAGGTAACACATTTGAAAATAATGTGACGAATAACTGATCGACCTGACACAATCCAAAATTGAGAAGACAACAAAGATGCCACAAGCTGAGGCCCAGCGTGCATACCAGTTATATGATAATATTGGATCAATAGTAGCGTTAAAGCACTTGACTTTGGAATTAACACTGGATATTTGAAGTCTTCCGGTGCGGTTGAACGGCGCAATCGTCCACCCACGCGTATGATTCCAGATGTGTCAATGAACGGGGTGAGACAAGCTATCGAACGAGGTTTAATTGACGATGACGAAGATGAAATAAGCTTGAGTAACTGTGGAAAGTGGATGCGCTGCGTTATTTGGACTAGCGTCTGTAAAGCATCACGAAGTTCTTCATATCGAAGGAATCCTGTACACATGGGTGGATGCTCGTCACATTGATGTGTGGGCTTTCGCTGGAGTGACTTGTGATGAGCCTTGACGATGAAACGTCTCATGTAAGCAACAACTCTTTTTAGCCGAGTCAACGATGAGAATTTTTCAATCCAGTCGTCGTTCGTTGTTGGTGTAACCATAACGTGCAGAGTCTCTGCCACGGTTTTCTGTTCAGGTAGTTCAGCGACGGGAATTTTTTCATATTGTGGTGATTTCCAAGTATCAGGTGACTGTTGTACGAAAGACGGACCATCCCAGTATAAACTGTGTTCTAATGCGTCGGTAGGAAGTAGGCCACGGGACACACAATCAGCTGGATTTTGCATGGATGGTACATATCGCCACTGAACCGAGGGCAGAAGTTCACCTATCTTGTTAAGCCTGTTCGTGACGAATACTTTAAATGTAACTTGCTGAGTTGTTAGCCAAGACAACACCACTGTAGAGTCGGTCCATGCATGAATCGAGGATATGTGAGTGATTGACGATAATGCCTTTTGTACACGATGCAGTGTTTGAGCTAATAGCAGTGCCCCACATAATTCCAACCTTGGAATGGAAAGTGACTCGTCCAGACGACTGTTCTTTAACGGTGCCACCTTCGACCTTACTGTAAGTAGATGTACTGTGCCAGGTTTTGACGCATACGACAATCGCATGTAAACAACAGCTGAGTATCCTTTTTGTGATGCATCGGAAAAACCTAGTAGTTGAACGTCAGTACACTGTTCAATCGGAATATGTCTCCTGATTTTAACTTGTGAGACCGAAGGTAACTGCGTAGAGAATGAATTCCAGGAAGAAGCTAGTTCGTCGGGGATCGGTTGGTCCCATTCATAAGCATTTTTCCATAAAATCTGCATGAAGCACTTAGCCCAAAAGGTGATGGGTGATAAGGCTCCGAGTGGGTCATAGATCTTAGCTATCGCGGATAGCACTGAACGATTCGTAGGCCGAGAGACGCAAGGATCACTATGATAACTGAATATATCATTTGCCGGGTCCCAATGTAACCCCAGAATCTTTATTGAACAATCATCCTTTGGGTCGAATGACAATTCCACAACTTGATCGTCCTTTGGGATATTTTGCAGAGCTTGTCGACAGTTACTTGCCCACTTTTTCAGCTCAAATTGACCTTGACCAAGCAAACCGATGAGCTGTTTCTGCAACGTCACCATCTGTTCGACTGAAGTAGCTCCGGCTATAATGTCATCGACGTAAGTTTGACTAGATAACACTCCTTGTACAGCTGGGTATTTGGAACCTTCGTCCAGTTCCAGTTGATGTAATACACGAATGGCTTGAAAGGGAGACGAAGACACTCCGTAAGTAACTGTCGACAAGGCATACTCTTGTATTGATTCAGATGGATCGTTGCGCCACAAAATATGCTGGTAAGAGCATTCCGCTGGTGACACCTGTATTTGTCTATACATTTTGCATATATCTGCTGTGAGCATATATACATGAAAGCGACATCGTAATAATAGATCTGCTATGTCACATTGCAATTTGGGTCCGGTAAATAACAAATTGTTTAATGATGTTCCAGAGGATGTAGTGGCAGACGCGTCAAATACGACTCTTAGTTTAATTTTTCCGTTCGTTCGTTTGACAACTGCGTGGTGTGGAATGATGTAGTTTCCTGGAGTTTGCGCGAGTTTCATGTGGCCAAGTTGTAAATACTCGTTCATAAAAGATTTATATTCCTCGTATATGATAGGATCGGCTGTTAATTTACGCTCCAAGTTATAAAATCTTGATAGTGCCATTGATCGGGAATCACCAAGAACGGAAGGATTGGTTTTAAACGGAAACGACACTGAGTATCTCCCAAACGGATCTCTGGTGGTGGTACGACGGAAAATCTCTTCGCACTTCTGTTCTTCTGTAAACGGATTAGGTAAAACCACAGGCTCCTCAACTTCCCAAAACCGGTTCAGCAATTGTTTAAGTGACGGTTCAGTTGTCAATGACAGTGAGACTTGCGATGACAAAGTGCTTGAGGCTGCCGCGGCTCCAACAATAATCCAGCCCAATGTGGTCTCGAACGCGGAAGGCAATCCTGGTGTATGGCGTACATGATAACCGTCTGTGAAAATGTGGTTGTACACGTCAGCGCCTAGTAAGAATTCAATTTGCCCTGGACGATCGAAATTCGGATCTGCGAGCTCCAGATCCATGTACTGAGTTCGTATGGATAAATCTAACACTTTCAAAGGCATCAACCCAGTAATCTTTGACAATAGAACGGGTTCACAAGTTAGCTGTCGATCTAACCACATGTGTGGCACTATGCTGCACAAAACTACACCTTTTGCCTGGACTACGGGGCTCTGTGACAATCCGACTACGTTGATTTTACGGTTGCACCGAGTGAGACCAAGTCGTGTTGCGCACTTTGTTGTTATAGCAGATATTTGAGATCCACAATCTATTAATGCACGGACTGGGACCCACTGTCCCTGTTGGTTGTACATCCGAATAACAGCTGTGCCCAGAACACTCAAATTGCCGCTGCAAACGGTACCAACAAATGACGTGTCATCGGTGCTTGGTAGATTACCAACGGGGGCTACCGACGACGATGGAACCGCAGGTGCATTGTTAATTGAATTAGTGCCAGCCTGGCGTTTTCGCGATTCGAAGTGCAGTAACGAATGATGTTTTCCGGAACAGGTTCGACACGAATACTTCGACGGACATGTGGAAACCGCATGGGAACCACTGAGACAATTTGAACACATGTTATTGGACTTTACCAGCTGGAATCGTGCTGATGTGGTTAGTCCCTTAAACTTCTCACATTTGTATATATAGTGTGTCCCTTGGCACGCATAGCAGTGAGAATCGTGATCCTTGGTTGAGGCCAGTAACGATGATCTTGAAATTACAGGCTTTCGGCGCGTGAAAGCTGCAGGTTTTCTTTCGGCGTCTGACATCGAACTATTTTGTAGGATTTTGCACCGAGATTGTATGAGTATTAATAAATCATTTAGAGTGGGAAGATCATGTGTGCCCCGATCAGCCTCGAAGAGACGCTTCGTTGAACTATCCAGGACGCGCGACGCTATATAGAATAATAGAAAACCGGACAGATCATGCACACCTAAAGCGTTGATCGCTGCTGTGTTCTCTTTGAATACATCTAAAAAGTTATTTAGATCATGTAACGATTCATTTTTTATGGGAGAAAATCCGAATAACTTGTCCAAGTGTGCATGAAGTATAAGACGCGTACTGTCAAATCGATCATGCAGTGCGTTCCAGGCAACTACGTAATTGGGACCAGTAAGAGGGACCGAACGTACCACAGTACTCGCAGCTCCGGAGACTGAAGAAATTAAATAATGAAATCGCTCAACACTGTTAAGATCTGAATTTTCGTGGACAAGCGATGTGAATGTGTCACGATAAGACCGCCAATTAATTATGTCACCATTAAAGTGCGGTAACTCAATTTTTGGTAAATTAATGTGAGAACCTGATCTGATTACCGTATCCAATTTACAACCGGCCACCGCACCCGCCACGGCTTGTATGGAATAGTATTGATCGGTGACAACAGTTTCAATGACACTATGTTCCCGTATGAACTCCTCAATCCGCCCTAGCTCTACCATTTGATCCATAACGTCCTCCTGGTCGAGGCGAAAATCTGACATGAGTGTTTCCAAATCCCGTTTACGTGCATCGAACATAGGTTTAATTGACGGATCAGACTCAACTGTCTTCGATAAGTTGAACAAGATTAACATCTGATTAACATGCTTATCTCGTTTAACAATAGCGCGCTGTAAGGATCGCTCAACACGTTTCTTATCTTGTTGATCTGTTGGCGCCATCGCGCAATATTAATACCGTGTAAAAAAAAGACAACGTTAATATGACGTATCTAGATGGCCACCACGCACGCTACCATACAACAATACAATAAATAGACTCGAGACAGCTATGAACACCTAGATGATGACTAAAATTCACTTGTTTTATCGACTGGTTAAGTAAATTAATTAAAGTGGACTGTATTTTCGATATCCGGCCCGAAGGACCAAATGTTGCGGCTGGTACGCCCGACAAATTATTATTGCTCGGGAAGTTACCAACACTATAGGAATATCAATGAGATAATTAAAAAAAAAGGAATGAAGATATAAAATATATAATAATATGTAAATAATATTCGATAATAATTATAATAATACAAATGACGCCTTAACCTATGTTAGTACCCTTAACTCAGGCGTTCACAGACGATCCACCGTAATAATTACAGCACATATAAAATATAGACAATTCAATAATATGTATAATAATAAGGTAAACAATAATAACGATACTATCACGGTACGACCTGACGCTGGTGATATGGCACCGCGGCGGAACAGCTGGTTTATGACGACGGTGTGATATCACGTGTATGTGCGTGTGTGCCAATGATAATATTATATAATACTTGAACGGCTGGCTCGCGCTGCGCTTTCGCGGACGGGTGACAATGATGAGCCGTAAAAACGCTTAGGTAATGCATTCGCACTGCGACGAGGGACGGGCGATAATGCATAAACTGAGCGAATTTCAGTCGTGCGGCGAAAAGTCGGACTGACGACGGTTGCATGCGTATTATAATATTACATGCGTACGAATCACGGTTGTACGAGCAGCCGACCGCGACACACTCGTTGGGGCAACCACACCGGTACTGGAGAAGCGTACGCGGAGTCACCGCAGCCGTGACCGGTCGGCCGACAGATAAGCTTATCGGGCCTTTGGTGGTGGACACGGCGTGCAGGTGCAAACGTTGATTGTGGCGTCAACAGTCATATTTTAATTTGTTCGAGCTACGAACGTCGACTGTTAAGTTATGCTGTATGCATATATGCATTTAGAATTCTACATTGGTTAACTTGTAATATATTCAGTTCAGTGGCGTATTTAGGATTTTCTTGAGGGGGGGATATAGAAATTAGAAATACATTTTCAAAGAAACCAGTCATGCAAGACTTTTTTTTGCTAATCCCTAATTTTTAATCACTAATCAAGTATAGGTATTTTAAAAGACTATATTAATAGCTTAATATAGATTTATAATAATCAACACAATGAAATAAATTTATAAAATATTTAGCTAATTAATAATTTGTTCTGTAAAAATGTAAAATATCATATAATTATATTGATCATTGATATCTATTATCTACATAGGTATATATAACACATAGGCACATATAGCTATTTATTTGCAGTGATTTTACAAAACAAACTCCAGTCTTCTATTTTTCAGAGACAATTCATCAATGACTTCATCTGGTGTAATCTTTGTTTCTATATGGCATGCTAATAGAGCCAATCCATTCAGTCTAGTCTATAATAACAATGAAATACACAATTTTATAAATACTTTCAATAATATATCATAATTTAAAATCTGCAAATTTACTTCATTCATACTATTCCTGAGATAAGTTTTAATTCTTTTTAAATTAGAGAATGATCGTTCAGGAGTTGTTGTTGACACTGGAAGCGTACAAAATATTTTTATCAACATGTAAATGTTGGGATAAAATTCTTTATCACAAATTTCTAATGCCTGTAATCCTGAACTAAGAATGATATTATCTGTAATTAGTTTTGTTTTCCACATATTGAATTCGGCTATGCTATTGAATTTATCTACAACGGGTGAATATATGTTCACAAGCTTATTAAATTGTTCTCGGTCATTTATCTCTAGTGGCAATGGCTGGGTTTTAAAAATGCAATCGAACCCTATAACAGTAAATATCAAATAATAAAATACTTTGGCAAATTAGTTATTTATATAACTTATTTATAATTTATAATAATATAATGTCAATAGAGATTTTTTTTTGAAAATATAATATAAAATATGTAATAACTAGTTTATACCTTCAAAAATACTTTTATGATTTATAAAACGCTCAGTAAGTTGTGATATAAAGTAATCAATATATGGTAAAAATACTGTTACACGATAGTATTGTTCGGTAGAATGATTTTGTAAATTTGGATTAGCTCTATGTGTTTGTTTAGAAGAAATTCTTTTCTCTAGCAATTCAATTCCAACATCATCTGCCATTTTCTGTAATATATTAATAAATATTTGGGGGTATATTTATGATTTACTCAGTAAACAAATATACGAACATTTTACGTATACTCTACGTATATACATACACCAATTTACGTATAATGTATGTACAGATTACGTATATTAAAGTGATATTTATCGTCTATTGTTGGGTCAAAAGACCACTATTTCACGTACATTCAACGAATAATACTCTTCAATTAAAATATGCTTTTCGTATATTATACGTTTAGGTAAGGGATATTAAACGTATGTTTGATACATTTTAGGTATATTTTTTGGCCAAAATCGGGATATAATACGTATGTTTTTCGTCTACGATTAGGACATTATACGTACATTTTTTGTGCAACATTGGAATATTATAGGTATATTATTGGTGTAAGATTATGACATTTAAGATAGTTTTTGTCCACAATAATTATAATGACAGTGATAAGTACTATTATAGGTACTATTCTATATATAGAAAATTTAAATTCCATTGATTATATCTATATCTATATAATATATGCGATTACAATGTACATTTATTGGTTGCAATGGGTATATTATATTATAAAACATAACACATTGTATTAATAGCACGAATAAAAATATACATTATAAATTAATTTAATATATTTATATCATGTAAGTAGATATATTATAATATGTTATTATAATGTTTATATTATTTTCTTCGAGGAGCTTGTTTAAGCCAATCACTTATATGATTTTTTATTTCCAATAATGTACTTTGATGGTACAATTCCTTAACACAATCTAATAAATAAAAAATGTAATTTTAACTAATAAAACAATGCATTATTTAAAGGTACATACAATTTAAACGTAATTTTTAGTAATAAATTAATACATATAATATATATTTAAATTACCAATGATAGTAGTGCAAACTTTGTATTTGCCAAATGCAAGTTTTTCCCCTCGGCGGCCTTCTATGTTTAAAGTTTCAGCAAAACGGTTATGAATAGTAATTTTCATTGCTAAATATGTGGTCCGTCTAGTATCAAATGATTTACTATTTCTTAGTAATATTTTAGCCTTTAAAACATAAATTTCTTTACTATATTATACAATATACAATAATAATAGTAAAATTACAACATACCAAGGCACCTATTTTTTCTTCATCTGTTTCAATAGTGTTTAAATCGTCCAAACTTTGAATTGGAATTTTTAAATTAATCATATTAATTGAAGCTGTGTCTGATACAGTTAGTGCAGTGGTTGCCTTTTCTGTCAAAGCTATTAAAAGTTCTTGATTCTTAACCACATCCAATTTTATAATTTTAAGTTCTCTTTCAATAGCAATGTTCTTAGTTGCAACTATAAATAAACAGTATCAAAAAATATAATATTATAATAAATACTAGGTACCAAATTTATAACAAAATAAGAGTTCTAAATACCATCCTTGACAACATGTCCAATATAACTTAATTTGTTCATCAGGTCTGCCATTGAATATTGTTCCATTTCCTGGCTGAGATTAGTGCCCACATCTGGAACATCTAAAATACAAAATAGTTGACAGTTAAATTTTTTTAGCAAGTAGCAACGATGGTTACCAAAAATGTGTCAGTGTTTTTGCTCAGAATTGTTTTTCATTGTGTATAATGATTTAATGATTTATCATTGTTCTCAAATTTAAAATATCTATCACTGAACCAACTCAATGTCAATATGGTGTATCTATAATTAACTGCTATGTAGGCTAACCATGCTAACGCATTGGGTACCCAATGCTAGCAATTAATTGGATGGAAAAAAGTACAGCAGAGTAGTTGCTTGTCCATTTTTTTTTTTTTTTATTTGGTAATAATTAAATGGGTTTGCATAACTATTAACATAGACATGTCTATTACTAAGATAGTTATAATTTAAATAATATATTTACCATTAATTTCAGTTTCAAATACATGTGTCATATCATTTGAACATGGTATGCCAGGATCTACAACAATTACATCGTGGTTGTTAACAAGTTGTTCACTCTCAGATCCACTAATATAAAATAAACGATTATTTGAACTTGATTTTTCGGGATATGCAATTACATTGTAATTATTAACGACTTGTTCACTGTCAGATCCACATATATCAAATAACCCTGTAAATATTATAAAATGTATCAACTATAACTATACAATTTTAAAACTTTTTGCACAGGATTAATACCCAAATCATTGTTTATTTCAGTAAAGTTAACTAAACGCTTTTTCCTTTGGGATTCTTTTGATAAACTACAACTTGGCTTGTATACATTCTTCGGCATTTCCACACTGATGAATCATAATATTTAAAAACGTTTTATACTTCTTAAGAAAGATTTATATGCACATAGGTACATAAGTAATTTTAATTATTTACTATAAATGTATTTTTTACCTTATATATTAGGTATGGGCTATCTTCCTGTATGCGCTCTACCGGCAGCATTGCGACTGCAGTACTCTACCGTGTTTTTCCACCCTACAACTATGTTTCATTTATAGACAATATATTCAAGTATAAGTGGGATGATGTAAAGTAGTTTTAATAACGAACAAAAATTGTTATGAATAAAGTAATGAAAATGATTATATTATAATATCAACGCACGTCATTGTTTTGTCGCCGTCTCGTTATTTGTTTCAATAATAATTATAAATAATAAATATAAAATGAAATAAAAAAAATTAAATAATATTTTAAATAAATATTAAAATACTTGTGCCATGTCCCTCAGAAAAGCGTTAAATGTGTCACTTTTATTAATTCCTCTCCACCACGTTTCAATGAGATACCTGTAATTATTATTATATTTATATTTACCTTCGTATTTTTATTATTATATTATAATATATTATACCTTGGAAGCAAATCTGGAGTTGTACCACACATATTTTTCACGATTTTCAGTCTTAGAGGCCGCCATAAACTTTCGATTCTCTGGGTATGTGCCTTGGATATTGGATCTACGAAATTTTCGCTATGATTTACAACATAGTGGTTGTACCCGTGGTCCGAGAGTCCATTATACCCTGACCAGCCATCGGAATGTATTATAGACCCAGCAATAACCTCTCTTTGTATGATTTCGTGTAAAGTCGTTTTGTCCCTTTTTTGGACAACAAAATACCTTCCTTCTTTATTGTCACACAAGCCGAATACCCATGGTCCATCAAGCCGTTTTCCGTAGTTTCTTGCTCCGTGTTCTAAAGGATTAACATTTTCCGAGTCGTCGTCGTCGACGACGTTAAGATTTTCGGCTGGTAAATCTGCAAGTCGAAGTCGACCTTTATTATTTTTCCTCGATCCTCTTAATAAGCATTCGTCAACTTGGATCACTATTCCGAGTCCTCCCAACTTAGAACGATTTTCGAACATTCTGACAGGTACATCACGGCACAAGTTCATCCAGTCACACACTGTATTATGTGATCTACCGGTTAAACTTATAATTGTAGTCTGTTTAATATTTTGACACCAATAATAGACCAGTTCAAGTTGTGCACCGATGCTCAATCCACTATTGTTTCGGCCATTTTTGTCAATGTACGTCCAAAAACTATTATTTTTTCTATGTAATATATAGGTAATTAATGAACAATATTATACCTGAAATATTAAATAACACCTATGTTTCTTACCTTATGCTTTGAGTGATTTGACACCCTTTCCTTTTACACCTCAACAATTTTCTTTCATTGCCGCGCTCTTTTTTTATGTAATATTTCATTTCACTATCACATTTATTGCATAATATATTTTCTAGATTTACTAATAGATTTTTCGCAATTAAAAAATTAGTAACTGTTTCTTCATTTTGTATGATTTTGTAAAATTCTATTGCTAACATTTTGAACGTAACGTGATGAAAGTATAAAACCGTGTATGAACTCAAGTATTGTCACCCAACGACTAATATTATACGATCAAAAAATATGATATGATGTAGAAAAAGAGAGTTCTAATCTTTATTACCATTCAACAATAAAGATATAAATTTTATAGTAGAGCGCATACAACAATCGTCCGATAATCGCAGGTAGACCACAATCTGGGGTAGAGCGCATACAGGAAGATAGCCTTAGGTATGTATATAACTATCGAGGTAACTATACTCTATATACATATATCATATATTATTAACAAGCACACAGAAAGTTATTGTAAATATACCTTTATTGGTACCTATATACACAGCCCATAGGTATATATTATATATAATAGATATTATCAGAGCAATTTAACAAAAAAATAGAACAAATTAAGATTACATTTTCAGTGTACCTAACTAAATTAAGTATAAATATCTATCACTATTTAAAATTAATATATAATATAGGTATATACAGGTATATAGCTAAATAGCTAAGTACCTATACAACGCATTGTATATGGTATCATTCCTATGTATATTATGTGATGTTTATAGTATATAGTATACGTACGTACTACCATATAAAAAAAAAATAATAATAATATTATAGTAGTATATAGTATATATATTATATATATATATATATATTAGTTAGCTATTATACTACATAAATAGTATTATAGCTAGGTATATATATGGCTAGCTAGCTTAGTATAATTATAGTATTAATACTATAGGTCTATATAGTAATATATATATATTATAATATTTATATTATATACTAGCTAGGTAGTTAAATTAACTTAAATTAATTTAATATATTAGTACATTTTGTAATTGCTTTTTTTATTGACTTATATTATAGCTTTAAATTCAAATCCGTTATAGATCTAACCTATAGGCAAGGCCAGATTAAGAACATATTAGGCCCTGGGGTTGAAATTTCATTTGGGCCCTTTTGACAAAAAACATGCTTTACAAAGCAGTTCGCTACGCTCGCAGGATAAATTTTTCTAACTATTTCACAAATTCACAATAAATTGCATTGTAAAATTAATATAGGTATTATGTAATTTATGTTTATAAAAGTACCAATTTTAAATATTAATAAAATCACTGAAAAATGTGTATATCTTAAAATTCTTTGGGCACATTTCACTTTGGTACTTGACAGGGTCCCCCTTAATCCGGCCTTGCCTATAGGTTAGGTATTATAATAATATATTATATCTTAGTTAAATATCATTAGAATAAATATTGGATGATGCATGGATACTTACATTGATTTTGGTACAATTCCCGGTACAATTCCAAAACGCAGTCCAATATAATTAAATGTATACGCAGTACGTACTAACGTTAGTCCAGTTCAGAATCAATATTAATATTATTAATAAGATGCATATAACTCAATAACGTACACGTGTAGCTGGTATATATTATGCCGTATATCACTATGGTCCATAATCGTGGTAAAATTATTACATTTCGTAATTTCGTTTTCGTACTAACACAGTAACTGTTATTACCCACACATAAGTTTGGCCAATAAATGAGCGTCGAATCTGTATCGTCGACGCAATGATGCATCGCGTTTCTTTTATGCCGTTGGTCGCGGCCAACTGATTAGGTTTTTTCGTATTTTTTCTATTTTTAGCTCGTCAGTCGTCGTGATACCGGTATATTCATATTCTATACCTCTATGTAATATGTATACGCACTTTAAACGTAATATATTTATTTATCATTAACCATATTTCGACGAAAGCTCGACCAACCAATAATTTACGTATGGTCTACGTTGAATAAACGTACTTCCATAACGAAAAATATACGAGTATATGTATACGTATTGTAAACGTAAAATAAACCTATTTAAACGTATATTATACCATTATTATACGAACAATAACTACGTATATGTATACACCAAAAATATTATTATTATACACACAGATTATACGTGCCGTGTTTACTGGGTAGGTACATTATAAATATTATTTTAAATATTAAACAGTATATTAAAGTAAAAGATTACTTTGACATTACTATAGATAATTTTGAATTCTATTTCATCATTTTCTCTGATACATTTTAAAGTAGCTATTTCATTTTCTACTATGAGTATTGTCTTTTTCAAATCAATTTGAACTTTTTGCAATTGTTTACACAGCGGAAGTCCATAAAAAAATAATACCTAAAACAAAATTTAAAAATAACACAATATATGTACCTAAATGTATATAAAATAGATATTATCTGAACCTTTATAACATTCAAAGAAATCAAAAACTCTGAATATTTTAACGCTTTCTGAAGCATTTCAGCATCTGTTGATTCTTTCCAATCAGATATAATGTCTAACGCATTAAAAACAAATGAAAATAGTTCAGAAAAATCATTTACAGAATCATAACGTTGAATCCAACGAGTAGCACAAAGCTGTTTGAGTTGTTTTACTTGGGGTGCATTATTTGAATTCTCAATGGTATTTAAAAGAACAGAATTTCTTTTAGGGGTATTGAAAAAATTATAAACTTTTTCGATCACCCTCAAACAATTTCTGATAGGTTTTATGCCACTAGCTGTTGAAACAGCTAAATTCAGCGAATGTGCTGCACAATGTACATATATAGCGTTGGGGTATTTAGATTTCACAATAGTCTGTACTCCTTTAAATCGACCAGCCATATTACTGGCCCCATCATAGCCTTGGCCATATAAATAATTGCAATCAATTCCACATCTGCTTAAGCCTACCAACAAAAAAATGTAATTAAATAATATAAATAAATAAAGTGAATAAATAAATAAATCATAAATGTGTTATTTACAATTACCATTTAATATTGAGTTAGCCAAGTCATAACCAGTCAAGCTATCAATTTCAAAAAACTGTAAAAAGTTCTCATGCAACTTATTGTTTTCATCAATATATCGAACACATATACTGAGTTGCTCTTTAGTCGATATGTCGGTTTTTTCATCAGCCAGAACAGAGAAACATTTAGATTTATTAATCACATTAACTAGTTTCCTTAGTAAAATTGTGTTACATGACTGAATTATTTCATTTTGTATAATTGGACTAGTATATTTATTACGTTTCCCTGAACCCTCAAGAACATTACGCAAAAATTCATCTCCTTTTGCTCTGTACTTGAGAATACCACGGAAATGGCCTTGCCTTGAATCATCTAAAAAATAAAAGTTAAAAGTTGCAAACAATAATAACATGTTTTTTACAATAATAATTGTAAATCCATAATTAGCATGACTGGAGCATTATTGTCCAATAGTTATATGACATTGATAATTTAGTTTAATTATACTAAAGTATTATTATTATTAAATGGTAAAAGTTTATATAATTTAGTTTTTAGTTTCTATATTTATGCTTACCATCTACTAAGATATCACCAAAATCGCTATGTCCTCTCAAAGCCAACTCTTCTTTACCACATAGAATTATACACTTAATAAATGGTCTTATTTTCCTTTTATTTTCTTCAATTTGTACCATTCTAAACAAATTCACAGAATCAATGTACTTCAAAAATTTAAACTTTAAAGTAAGGGTTATCATATTATGCATTTAATATTACCTACCTATTATTATCTATGCGTTCCATTATAGACAGTTCCTTTTTTTCTATTATTTTTAAAAAGTGTTCAGAGTCTAGAACAGACAATGTATGATATTTCAAACTTCCATGAGCCCGAAAAATCTAAAAAAAAATTTATTAAATATTTTAGCAAATGTCTCTGGAATAAATCATTTAAATTATCAAACCTCTTTTGCCTTCTTCCAGTTGCTGAAAGCAACAGTAACAAGGCTACCCAAAGGCTGGCTTCCAACACCACCATTTTTTGCAAACAGTACACAGTATTTACAGAATGTCCCATTTTTGACATTTGAATACGCCAGCCAATTAAATTCTTTTAGCCATTTATGCTGAAATCTTAAGCCACGTTTTTCATTTTTTGCAAGCAATGGGAATTTATATTCAACATCTGGTACCCATAGATTAGTTAGCACCTTGAATAAATATCATTTTAAATAACAAACTAATAAGTTTTAATAAATATTATAAAATTAAATTTAAAATATAGACATTCAATAAAAATAAATATGCATAATTTAAAAAAATACTAATTCAATAAATATTAATGTGTTAAGTATTGAAATAATTTATCAACTAGTATGTAACTTACAAGCTTTTTATCAGCATCTGTTAAAGATAAACATTCTACAAAATAACCTATGTCATTAGCATTGCCAAGCGTTTGATTATTTTCACAAATAAAATCATCCTTTAATAAATAATTGAAACATATTATTATATTAATGTCACAACAATAACTAGAATATATTAAACAATTTTTAAGCCAAATTATTAAATTGTATTTGTTTCCATATGTCAAGTAAAACATGCTATTTGAAGCTAATAAATATATAATAATATATAATATAAATAATATAATGCCTAAATAATTTAAGAGATCTATTTAAGTGAGTTATAAATTTATAAGCTGTGACCACTGATCATAAAAGCATATAAACCTATATAAGCATAACTAATTTAGTTTTTTTTTAAGAATAACAAAGTAAACAAATTTGAAATTTGAACAATTAACTTTTTATATATTCAATGAAATAATTAATTACTTGCTGTAATCGTGAATTCGATGCCTCACTAAAACTTTCTAAAGAATTTGTGGTAGGTACATGCAGACTTGTTTACTTCTGTAATTTTTCTTACTGGTGAGTTCACCTAAATATCACAAAAACATGAATTTACATTTCAAATTTCACAAAAATTAGCACTTACTTCAGTCTCGTTGTTTTCATTTTCTCTTCGAATTTTTTTATTGCTTGTGAAAAATGATAACAAGGTATTCTTTTTTGATGTCATTGAAAAAAGTAGGTAAATTATATTGAAAAATAAAATACAGTATAAAAATAAAAGTAAATTTGACCATAAAATATCACTTTCAATCACGAATTGATATAATATTTCTTAAATAGTTGTTTTAATACTCAATTTATTATCATTTGAGCAATGAAGTATAAACAGAACACCGAATAGTATGCATAGATTAATGATTATCATAACCAATTACTGTGTAATAGAATATTACCTACTAGGTATATTAGATCATATTATTAAAATATCGTACATTTGTTTATGATCTAATAATAGAATACATGACACTGTGGATATAAATCAGGGACAAACGTTATCATTTGTTCCACTGAGATAAGAGATTGTGTATAATTTTGCCTATATTCACTCCTCATTAATTATAATAATATCAGATTTCATACATCGTTAGTTGTGATTTGTGATTACTGACTACAGGTAATTACAGTTGCGGTTTGCATACTAGTAGGTATATTAAGGTTTATGGGAACAGACTAAAAAAAAAAAAGGCCAAGGGGGGGATCTATCCCCCATATCACCCCCACCCGGAAATACGCCACTGATTCAGTTCAGTTTTATTTTTTTAGTTAATTAATATATTAACTTAGTTAATTATACTAAAAACATTTGTTGTTTATTAAATAAGTGGTGCAAACAAGATCTAATCAGGACTCAGGAGGTAAGTCTCATTATTTTTTAAATACATATATTTATGGATAACTTAGTTCTTAGTATACTTATAGCTATGTAAAGAGGTACCTAGTTGTTACATTTTAAGTTCATAAAATTGATCCATGCATGATAACATAATAACATAATTAGTATCAATGAGTTAATTTCTAAAACAAAATTAAAAACTTAATATTAAAACTGTTAACTATAAATTAGTTTGCTTTATAACATGGCAAAAAAAAAACATATTTTATTTAAAATTTGGTTTTTCAGATTTACAATTTGTCATTAGTTAATGGAGTTTGTGTTTGCGGTAAAATGAAAGCTTTAATGAATATCACAAATTGGGAACGACATACTAAGTCATGCAAAAAAGGAAATCAGTACTTTCTACTGCAAAGCTCAGTACATTTTTTAAATCTTCTAAAATTGATGTTTCTGACAAAGGTATGTATAATACCTAGGCACTTTATGTTTATTATTATTAAGTTGTAAACTAGTACAGATGAGTCGCGATAACTCGAATTTGAAGTTTGACAAAAATTTGCTTCGAGATATTTAACCAGGGGAAATAGGGGAATATGACAAATAAGCTGTCAAGTTTTCGAGTAATCGATGTTCAAGTTATTGCGACTCCACTGTTATATTATAATACACAACTTTTATCTATTTAACTTCAATGCTCACTCCTATATTCAATCTTACATAATTTAAAATGTACCTACACTTTTAGTATAAATATTTATTTGTTCAGTTCACAGTTCTAATTTAAATACTGTAGTCTGTAAGTAGTATTTTAAAATAAAGTCAATGTGATGATTTTATTTATTAAAATTTGTTGACTGAAGATCAACCCAAATCTTACATTTTCACTGATTAATGATCAATATACAATGAACCTAACCAATGAACAATCATTCTCTATTATTAATGGACAATGTGGTAATTAATTTTTTGTTGGTATTCAATGAATAATATTACTACCTATCTTACTATTTTTTTATATTGTTTATCTTCCCAGACTCCCAGTGTTGTAAATAAATGTATATATGAAATACTAAATTACTTAATATATGGTTCTTTAATTTTAAGATTATAGTATAATGTATTGAACATTATTAGCATTTAATTTTCCAAAAACTATTTCATATACAATGTACATATAAATTATGTTGACGCATTATCAATTTATGAAAATTAATTAAAATATACTTTTAAAATGCAAATAATATATGGACTTGTTTTCAAAATTATTAAAAATATTTGATTGTAGTTTTATATTTTTAAGTTTGTTTTTTTTTTTTTAGTTGAAACATCTATTTTAGATAATACTGATAGTGTTGTATGTGAACATGGTATATCTAACTCAATGCCCAATGATGATGTTATTGATTCTAATTTGTCGACTGAAATTCAAGCTACATCTTACACTATTTCTGTTGAGCCTAAAAGTAATAATTTAACAATCTATTTAAAGAAATTTAAATTAGGTAGTTTGATTTTTAATTTCCAAATGTATTTTTTTTTTTAGTTGAAACAACTATTTTAGATAATACTGATAGTGTTGTATGCGAACAACGTATATCTGACTCAATACCCGATGATGATATTGTTATTGGTTCTAATTTGGTTAATGAAAAACTAGACAAATTGTGTCGTATCTGTTAACTTCTCCAGGGGAAATAACGTCAAAAACCTAGCCGCCGGACCGGGAATCGAACCCGAGTCTCTCGCTTGCCGGGCTATTGCTCTACCCCTGAGCTACCCGACCGCATAGACCCATGACGCTATCTCCTCCAGTTAACGGGAGTTTACATATCTAAAGGTGTTTAACTAATTAAATATTTTATTTTATATTCATTTTACTTAATCAAGGTTTTTATTATAGGTATAATTGAAGTTTCCAGTGTTAGCTCTACAACTGAAAACGTAAGTAGTTCAAACGTAGAAAGTTAACTTAATACTATTTCTACTATATTTGAAAGTTATCCAAATGATCCAGCTTTATTTCCTACATCAAATATTTCTGATGAACAATTTTCATTTATTAATTCATTTGGGCCTTGTCAACCTTTACAATCTAGTTTACTAGGAAAACAATACTCAAAATGAATGCAAGGAGAAAGACTGAGTTAAACGTATGTGGATATCATATTCTTCATCTGTTGATAAAGTGTATTGTATTACATGCAAACTATTTGGAACATCAACAGCTAAGAAAAATCCTTTAGCTAAAGACGGAATAAATGATTGGAAACATATTTCTAGAAGAATTTTATGCCATGAAACGTCATCTGATCATTTACAAGCTTTCTTATCAATGTATAACTCAAATCAACGGGTAGACGTTGGACTGATTTTAGAATCATCTAACACTTATGTTTCCAAAAACAGAGAAGTTGTTAAAATTATATTTGAAACTATAATTTATCTTGCATGGAAAAAAATATCATTTCGAGGGCATGATAAGAGTTTAAATTCTTTAAATAAGGGAAATTTTCTAGATGTTGAAACTATTATCAAAACACCATGAATTGCTCTCGTGTCATCTTAGAAAAATTGATGATTCCAAAACCCGCAATCGTCTGACATTTTTATCGAACGTAAGTCAAAATACAATGATTTGTATACTTGGTGAGCTGACTCGTGCAAACATTGTTACAGTTAAAGTGTTGAATCAGTTAGTTTATGAAACAACTGGGTAATTTATAAAATAACTAAAAATTGTAGGTAATGTATGTAATTTATACTTTAACTAGTTATTTTATACATTCCCTAGTATCACTTTGTTAATGTGTAAATAACAAATTGTACAAAATATCATGTACCTACAATATCGTTATTTTATACTATTCAATATAATAATAAATCAGATAAGTAGACCACGAGAATGAAAAAAAAGTATTTAGTATTCTAGAATAAAAATACAAATAAAAAGTATTTTTTAAGTATGTTTTGGATTAACTATTTTATTTCCCTATACCTACAACACGGGCAATAGTACGTTTTGACATAACGTAAAAAAAAGTACGTTTTGGAATAATTTACGGAAATAGTTCGTTTTGGTACAGTTAATGATTAGTGCCTATTCTTTTAACCTTGCCTATTTCTTTTTTATTTTATTTACAGTATGTCTTATAGATGCTGAAAAATATTCATTGTTGAAAAGAAACTGTTATGATGAAATTAACAACACACAGACATCATTATTCTCACCTGCTATGATTAATTCAGATAATGACGGTAAAAAAAAATAATGTATAATGATATTTAAAAATTTTCCAGTCCACCCTATATTTACTATTTTTATTGTTTTAATCTATATTAACTTAAATTTTGCACTTTTAAAGAATAATTTATAGTTGTTTCCTATAAGTATATTGACCTACAATTTTGTTTGAAAAATATAATTATATATATCATAATATATTACTTTGAACCTAATGATCTACGTACATTTTCATAAGTTCCATTGTTTTCAGTGTTAAAAAGTAACATTGAAAAAAATATCTAAAATTTATGGTACCCGGTAAACTAGAAATTTACTGATTATTTAATACTGAATAAATACTAAATACTAAAATAATTAATGTAAATCTAAAAAAAAATTAATTTTCAGAGGCTGAAAGAACATTATTTTTTAGCAGAAAACTTAAATTTAAAACTGATAATTCTAAAGAAAGAAGAAATCATATGGAAAATATTAGATACATTAGTCCTTGCAATAGTCCTGGTAAAGTTATACATGAATAAATAAAACAAGTCATAAGAATTTTGTACCTCTAATGATTAATGATTATTATTTATTAAAATTATTGTTTGATACCAGATCAATCATTGAATCACAAGTGTCTGAAATAAGTTGTACTGAAATAAGTTGTATAATAATGTTACATATTTTTCTAACAATGAAGTTCCTTTTGATCTGGAGAAATCCACTGGAAGAAAATCATTTTCATTATGTGAAGATCATGATGCGATCAATGGTAAGTATATTATTGGTTCCATACACTAGGATTAATTTATAGCATATTTTGTTTTTCACTTTTAGATAAAGAGTTCAAAAAACAAATCATAAGACATGTTATGTATTTCAAAGTAGAGCTGAAACATATTACAAACACACTAACAATTAATCACTATGAATTGTTAGAGAGAGTACAATCAATTGAAAAGTTTCTGGAGGATAAACCAACTAAATTTTATGAACAAACAAATGTAGACATAAACTGTATGTCTGATTGTTCTATACCAATAGATAATGTAGTGGATTTAAACACTTTAGAGGACAAAACTTTGGGCGATCAAGAATTCAAAAAAGCTTTGGTAAGTATATTATATTTTAAATAACTAGAAAAGTAAAACAGAATTATAATTAATTATATTTATAGATAAATGAATTATCACATGTTGGTGGGAAAAATGTAAAAACGGCCGTGAAGAGAGTGTATGTTTGTCCAGGCACTTTTTTTCACAATATATTTAAACATCAAAATATTATTTTATAATATCTGATTCAGTTAATATAAAATATCTAAAATTACAAAATCATTTTAATCAGGCCACGGGCCCTAAAATACCTGGGCTCCTGTATTCCAGGTCCAAACTCTCCGCCCCCTCCGCCCATTAGGGGAGCCCTGCTTGCAAGCTTAATACTTAATTCTTTCAAGAATTTTAATTATATTGGTTAGGTTGTAATTATCATTTGGTTATTTTGTTCCTTCTTTGTGTAGCTATGTATGAATAAATAATATTAGATTGGTGTTAGCCACCAATTTATATTGAATTAAAATATTATTATTATTTAAATACCTATACCGGGTGTCCCACTGAGATCTGACAAATAAAATAACTTTTGTTCTAATTAATATTTTTAAAAAATGTCTTTTAAATATAATTCATAGACTATTGCGCTACATTTTTAGTATACATTTTTTATTTTTTAATCCTGAAAATAAAAAACTTAAAAACTGATAAAAAAAATGTCCAAAATATCCAAAATAGCCAATTTGTAAATCTGATTTTCAGAAAAATTTATATCGTAAAAACATTTATTTAAGTCAAGTGGCTGATTTTTTACCATTTTTTAAATATCAATATTTTTGTTAAGTAATATACGTTCTAGTTTATGTTAGAAACATTATAATTTCAAAAAATATAAATCATTTTGAAATTATTTTATATGAACATTTTGAAATAGGTGCATGTTAAAATCTAACTATTTTTTTTATTGTATTTATTATAATAATAAGTTATGTACTGGTGTATAAACTATATTAATACAATGATACCCGCAATTATTGATAAAATAATTCATGTGCTTATTACCAGAAATGTATAATACTATTTTTACAATTAATTTTAGCGTTTATACTTTTCATTTTAAATAATCCGTTGGCAGAATACGGTTATTTCAAATAATAAGAGACGCTTGCCTACGGTATTGCGTAGCTTAATCGCGGTAGTTGTATTTATTAAAAACCAGTAGTTAAAATATTGTTATCTTTTATCTGAAGATAGGCCATAAATTGTGTGCACAATAGTTTATTGTCAATGGTACTAATAATTGGATAGATATCAATTCTGTGGTACTCCTTTTCTGAATTACTGGAAAAACAAGTCATAACAGCTATATTATAAAAATAACCCATATTATTGATAAAGATTATATTGAATATAAAATTTTATTATCATTATCAATTATTATGTTTTATCAATTGGATCAAAGTATCTATCTAAGACCGTGATATCAATTATCATTTTTAAATAATAAACAGTGATAGCGGATCAATAATCCAGATTCAAAATCAACCACATTAATTATTCTTTACATTTTATAATGAAATAATTTAATTTTAATAGTTAATTATTTATTATAAAATTGTTTACATAGTAGCAATAATAACAATAACAATAATAACATAATATTTATTTTTGAAAAAAATAGTTAAATTATTTTAATGTATTTTCAATATGTCAAGCTGCGCTTTATTTAATATTTATAATAGATTGTATGTAGGTACTAATATAATTTATACAACATTTATATTATTGTTAATTATTAAAATATTATTATTATTCTACCTGTTTGGTGTTATGTATTTGCTTCATTGGTAAATATAGCTCGTGAAGGTTGTCTTCGTTCTGGATATTTTTGTAAATATTTACGAGAAGCATTTAGGGTACTTTTACCACATTCATATTAAATAGCCAACATATCAGAATACTCTGCATTTCTATAAATAGTTAAATTAATTATAATATAATATAATATTATATTATATCATAGTTAAAATTTGAGAAAAATCTTCAAGTCAGATAGACATAGGCTGCATAGAGAAAGACATTGTAAGTACAAGTAAGAAAATTATTTAAAAAAAATATGCTAAGTGTTATTTTTATAGGAATTACTCAAACAAAAATTGGCCACTATTGAGGTGAATGATAAAACTGCAATAGATTACAAAGAAAAGAAATTGGTAAAAATAAATTTAGTAAATAATAAAATACACAAATAAACAAAATATCCAACACATTTCACTAAATTAAAATTATTTACATTCAGGAGCAACAAATTTTACATAATTCCCCCTCATCTAATATGAGTAATTATGTAAAAATAGATAATTTACAGCCACTTGAATCAAAGATTTCATTTATAGAAAAACTTGTCTGTTCAAAAATGAAAAAATTCATTACCAGCAACCTAAATGCTGGCCGTAACAATATATGTTTGTTGTACATATAATTTGTTTTAATTTAAATAAAAAAACCCTATTATAATAATTATTAAATATCAATTTCTTTATCTTTAAGTATCTTAACAGCAACATTAACAAACTTGCACAAATCAATATCTGTGATGGTTAATTTTTATTTAATAATTAAATTATTGTAATAATTATCCATTTTGTAATATACAAATCAAGAAGATTGTAGGTTGAAATTATTTTTGTTTGATTTAATTGTTTTAAACAGTAGAAAAATATTAAAATATACATATTATATTAAAAAAAAGCATCAAATATAATGTAACTGTTATAGGCATGCTCAGACATTTAATTTAAAAATCAACTTTTTATATTTAACTTTAATTGTAATATAACAGTAATAATTATTATAAATAAACAGTTCATGAACATTAACAACTAATATTCATGATCATAACTATTTTTAAACTATAATATGTATACCTTATGCTTATTAGTATTGCAGTATAGTTTATTAATTATTGAAGGAAACCTATGTCAACGGTATACAGCTGTGCACTCCAATGATTGCTGTTAAGATACAAATTTAGTAAAATAATTTTATTTCTGAAATACTGACTAAATTCACTTAATTAACTAAAAACGTTTATAATTTATACCTAACGGATTGCATAAGCAGAGTATTTGTGTATAATCTAAAAACTCTTAGTAACTAAACAAATTCAGTCATTAGTCCAAAAAAAAATTAATTATCTGTTTATAATTCACCTCAATAGTGACAGAGAAATAAATTTAATTTTTTTTTTAAATTATTGAAAAATAATCATATTTCAGAACCAAATAAAAGGTCTCTATAACCTAGAAGTTTACGACCATAAGTCTCATATTTTGTGAATTCCGAATAACCTTTCTTTGCTTAGCACTTTATAAAGTTTTTGATTTTTCCCAGTATTCCTAAGATTCTAATTATAACACCTATAACATTTTTTTTAAATAATTTAATTAATTTAATCATGCATTAACTTAAATATAAATACATAATTTATCCATTGGTACATAAATTGATGATTTCCCAACACATTAAACTGTAGAGGATTGTAGAGACAGTATAGTAGTGTATATAGCCTACATACTATATGAATGTTAATACTTAAACAGACAAGATATTGTGTGATCATCAATGTTGATGTTGTAGGTTTTGAATCACAAAATTCATTTCGAAAGCTACTTTTACCTATAAGATAAAATAAAATGATAAAATATTAATTAATAATATCTATTAATATTAGAATGTAAAGATCTTATTCAGTTATATTTACATTTTGAGGTAAGACTTTCTGTTTGATTTTTTTTTTTTGACAATGTATGTTGCGGCACATCAAACATTATATTACTTGTAGTAATTGGATCAAATTTTATGGAACTACATACAAGATAAAATACAATTTAAATTGTATGTAATATAATTAATAAATATATAGTATAATCAAATTATTAATACTTACATTTTATACATAGACTTTTTTGACAGTCAGTGACGGATAATAAATACTCAGTCATTGTAATGACACATTGTATTAAAAATAACCAATTAATTAAACTTGTAAGCTTTATTATAGCAATGTATTTATTAATAAATCAATATTCATATCTACAATATTCACATCTACATATTGTTCATAAAATTATCTGAATGGTGAATTATTGTTTTCATTTAGTATATTAAAATAAGCTAGACACAAAGATATGTATAGTAAACTAAACCAGTTGACAAAATTCAAACGCACTAATTACAATGACTTAAAAATATCAACTTGATTGAAATAATGAAATAATTAGATGCGTATTTAAATTTAGTTTAACTTTTTGTTTTAAGTGTTTTAACAGTCATATAAAATAATGAAGAACTAACACAAGCGTTATCAGATTATCAACCAACAACCACATGGTATCTTATCATTTATCACTATTATTTTAAGCAAGGTGGATATATAGAATGCTGATACAACATATGCTGATACATATATAGAATGCAATATACAATGCTGAATGCTTGCAAGTTGTAATGCCATAAAAAATAAAAATATAAGATATCAATTTAATTTAAATAATGAATAACTTAGATGGATTTTTATTAAATAATTTTGAAACATAAATCTATCTTCAATTACACAATTATTGATAATTATCCACATTTTTTTTGGGAATATTGATTTGTGGAGTAGTTGTAGACATGTTGCCTACCTATTTGTGTTATAATTAAAAATTTAAATTTATGAATTTATTGTAATGATTGTCATATTGAAATATATTGATTAAAGTACCTACCTAATTGTAAATTTGTTATTTCCCTAATTTGGTACCACTACTTGTCATAATATGTTTATTTTTGTAAAAACATATTGTAGTTATTCTAATAATGGAATTATTGAAAATACCATCTCACTACTCAATGTCTCTATGGAAATTATTTATGTGTATAATAATAGTACCTATTTACATCATATTATTATCCTAGTGTACCTCTTTTGGCTTTTGCATTCTTTTAAGTATCTACACAACCTACTTTTTTTGTACAAAAGGTGGTATGAAACTTATTTTTGTAACTTATCGAGTATTGTAGTATGCCTCTTAAGTGTTTTGTACCTGGGTGTAACTCTGGGTTACCCAAACAAAATAAAATATACAAACAGCAGGGAGTAAAACTGCCTTCAGTATTCCATCCTCTTGAGGTAGATATTTCTTATACTAATTAATAATTAATATATATTTATATTATTATGTATATGTATATTCAATGAAAAGTTCATATTAGGGTAAATAATTCATTACTTTTTAGAACATGATTGATACATGGAATTTAAAAATTCCACGAGCAGATAGATTATTAACCAAAAAAGATGGAGTATGTGAACTCCATTTTGCTCCTGAAGATATTATTTCATATAGGATATTTGAGGATGCAGCAGGAAATGAAATAAAACATCAGCTCAAGAGAGTTAGTTTAAATGCTAACGCTATACCATGTATTTTCCTTAATTTACCATCTTATTTCAATAAAAATATTAAAAAACGAAAACCTCCAATGGAAAGGTCAATAGTACCAAACAATCGCAAAAAGAATAAACCCAGTGATTTAAATGTAAGGTATAATAATATTATGAAACAATAACACATTCCTTCATTAATTTAAATAATATTTATTAAATGTCTATACAGCCTGTAAATGAAATAATTAATAATCCTGAATTGGTCACTGATATAAAAGAAAAAAATATAATTGAACCACTCAGCTACAATGTTCATACTGATGCAAATAACATTAAGTTACCAGGTACAATGTGAGGTTTGCACACAGATTATTCCGAAAAAACAGTTTTAAGTCATATCAGTGGATTAACCAATGATAAATGTATTGTGTTTATTACCCCCAACGTAGCTAAGGTAAGAGTTTTACAATTAAAAGAGTAAATTTGTCACATTTAATATTTATTGATGGTCATAAACGCATATTATAGGTATTTATAAGAGAGAAAGAAACAAACATTGAAGAATATAATGAGAAACGTGATGATATTGAAAATTTATTAAGTAAAATTAATTTGTTAATTTTATATAACAGGTCTATTTGATGAAAATGAAGATCAATAGTTTAAAACAAAAATTTAATTTGATTAAAGAGGAGAAAATAGATGAAATTATTAAAGATTTGCCTCAAACACAACAAGAGGCAATCAAAATGTGTTTTAAAGCTAGTTTAGTTAAGTCCGGAAAGGGGATACGTTACACAAACAACTGGGTTTATGAATGTATACTGATGAAAATAAAAAGTCCAGCTCTATACCAAAAGATGCGCAGGGAACAGATTTTGCCATTGCCATCACTTGTAACTTTACAGCGTTATATTAAAATGTTAGAACCAGCTTATGGATTTCAAAAAAGTACATTTGAAATGCTGAAAGAAAAATCCAAACACATGGATGATGCAGAACGTCATGGTAATATCAATTAATAGTTAAAAAAACATATCATAATAGGTACCTACATATTTTGTGTTAAATATCGAATTTAGGCTGCTTACTTTTGGATGAAATGTCATTATCATCATTAGTGACATTCAATAAATCAACTTTAAATGTAGACGGCTTAGTTGACTTGGGTCAATTTAATCCAGAGCATCAAGCAAATGAAATGGCTGATCATGCTCTCGTTTTCATGTATCAACCATTTAGAGGACCATGGATACAGGCAATTGGTGCTTTCTTGAGTAAAGGTGCAGCTCCAAACAATGTCTTACAAAAACTTATTATTGAAGCTACGTTGTTACTTGAAAATTCTGGGTTTCAAGTACATAATATAGTAACTGATGGTGGCCCGTGGAACAGAGGTATGTGGAATTCATTTGGTGTAACCAATACAAATTTCAGTTGTGAGCATCCTGTAGAACCTTCAAGAAAACTTTGGTTTATGTCGGACTTCCCTCATTTGATAAAAACCATGTGGACCAGAGTGATAAAAAACAAAACGTTTGAGGTATTTAAGTATATTTATTTAATACAAACATACCAGATACCTACATAAAATATTAAATAAAATACTTTTGTTAATCTATTACTTGTATAATAATAGTGTCCTGACGGAGTTGTTAAATTTGAACATTGGAAATACTTAGTCGAGTATGATGATTCAAATCACATAAAATTATGTTACAAATTAACTAGAGATCATTTGTATCCACAGCATTTTCAAAAAATGAATGTAAAAATGGCTATGGTTGTAAGATGAAATAACACTTAAATATATTTATATTAATATATATGACATATTGCCTAATTATATATCATATTTTATAGTTCTTTAGTAAATCAGTTAACTTGTAACTGGAGTCTATAATCTATACATATAAAATAATAATGACCTTTATAGGTAAACTTTAACTAAAATAACCATATACTTACCAGTTACCTATTACAACTGATAAATGACAACTGATCAGCAAACACATTATTGTCGCACGATCGCCAGGCGAATAAATGTTATCGCGGGTCGTGACAGTCGAGATAATACAATTTATTACAGTGATATTATAGGTACCTACCTAACATACCACCCATCTTGAAATAATAATTTAAAGTATTTCAATAATTACAATAATAAATAATTATACAATTTTTGCTATTCTATATCAGAACATAAATATAAATATAAATACAAAAAATAAAAATAATAATAATAATATTTAATTATGATTGCCTTCAAAGGGCAAAGGACATAATAATCGGACTTGCTCGTTTGAATTTACCATTTGAGGTTGAAATAGTTGCCACACGAATGACTCCGTCACTTCCGACATGCACTTCTTCAACTCGTCCTATTTTCCAGCGCAAAGGGGGGAGGTTGTCATCACGCAAGAGTACAACAGTGCCAATTCGAAGCCTAGGTCCTCTGTCATATTCCCACTTATTTCGCTGTTGTAGTTGCACCAAATAATCTTTAGACCAGCGGCGCCAAAATTCTTGAAATAAATGACTCACTCTTCTCCACCTCGTTAATCTATTGAGAGGTGTTGTCGTGAAATCAGGTTCTGGCAAAGAGACTAAAGAGCTTCCCACCAGAAAATGACCGGGAGTAAGTACAGAGAGATCAGATGGATCAGATGATAAAGGAGTCAATGGGCGTGAATTTAAGCACGCTTCTATTTGAGCAAGCACAGTGTTTAGTTCCTCGTAGGTTAGAATAGCGTTTCCCAATAGTTTATTTAAGTGAGTTTTTACTGATTTAATGGCCGCTTCCCATAGACCACCAAAATGAGGGGATCTAGGAGGGATGAAATGCCAACGTATTCCAAGTTCTGCCGTTAATTTTTGGATTTCAGAATCTAACGTCTGATAAAAATAATTTTTTAAGTTCCCGTAACTTGCGATTAGCACCTACGAAATTTGTGGCATTATCTGAGTAAATGTCTGAGCATATTCTTCACCTGCTGCAAAATCGTCTCAGTGCATTTAAAAAACATTCAGTTGATTGCTTTGGTCGCGAAACATACAAATAAACATATATTATAGATTTTGGTTATAGGAGCTTTGCGTTGTAAACTTGATTTTACCATAAAGGGGCCACCATAATCAATTCCGCATATTTTAAAAGGACGACTTTGATTTACGCGTTCCTTTGGCAGATTACCCATTAATGGTTGAACCAGCATCAATTTCTGCGAATCGTAACGATTAGTTGGTACGTGTAAACATGTAGCAACCATTTATCGCTACAATTTGATTTAGTTTGCATTGGCCGTTCACGGAGGTTGTGTATAGTTCGTTGTTTCGTTGACAATTGCTTTCATATTATATTTTTTTTACGTTTGCGTACATAGTGTTTACTTACATACATACAATTTTCTTGTGTTATAAAAATGAAGCGTTCCAAACAAGACATCGGAGAATTTTTGAATGAAAGTTTAGAATTTGATTCCGACAATACTGAACATTACGATTCAGATGTGGACCCCGAATATTTACCGAAAGTAATCAACAAAACAATTCCTACAGGTAATAATGATAATATTATTTCTGCTGGCCCATCGCGTACACTATCATTGTCGAGTTCTTCATCAGATGACAAATCGGCTTCAGAAAGTTCAAGTGATAGTTGTGATGATGATAAACTAGACATTGATTGTTGAGTAGAAACGTATGCAGATATTCCAGACTTCAATTTTTGTAGAGATAATGTTGGTATACAATTTGAAATGAATGATAGTGCACGTTATAACCCGATTGAAATTTTCAAACAATTTTGGCCCAACGAAATTATTGATATAATTGTAAGTTCTATTAATAATTGTAACGAACCCAATAAAACACATGATATATTATTGTGATCGTTTCGCTTTCGGCTACATTTGGCAACATAAAGATTATAGTCTGTCCCACGAGAGATCATGCCGGTTCTGCGCATATAGAATGACGCTCGTTGTCCGCGGTGGTCGGCCTGAGCAGCCGTATCCCCTCCATGTGTGACGGACGACGATAGACGCAGCATATACAGTATATACACCACGCTTCATTATACAAAAGTGCATACGTTGTGCTCAAGTAGCAAATATTTTAATAATAAAAAAACATTTTTTTTTTTATTGTAGGTCATTTATTAAAAAAAACAAATAATAATGGTGAGATGGAATAATAAAATTTAAGTCAAATGTACAATATTAGCTTTGTGCCAAACTGACAAAATCACAAAAATAATAATAATAATTTACAATGATACAATTTTATTTACAGTATATGTACAATGATAATAATTATTATAAATTCTCAGAATGAATCTTCCTCTGATTCGGAATTTGATGTGTCACGAGTAATGGTCATTACAAGTGAACCCATGCTCTCCAAGACGTCGTCCACAACAAAATCAATTTCCCAAAATCGTTCTTCTTCTTTCTGAGTGTTGTAGTAAACCGCCGTTTCAACAGAAAAACGGCGTTCCAAAGTCCAGGCGGCTAGATCAACATCACGTCACCTGAATAGGCCACTAATGCCGACACCTCATTGGATGGTGCCGATCAACTACGCATCACGCCATTCCTATGACGTCAATAACTCTTCCTTCTCTCCTGGCATGTCTCATATAAATAGGGGCCCTGTTTCACAAGTCTTTAGAAGTAGTTATCCCAGCTTTCAGTACTTGTGGGTCGCGGACTAGTATCAGCCGCATCGCCGCCCACGCTAAAAGTACTTAATTCCCAGTCATAGTGCATAACATAATTACTCTCCGGTAGTATTAACATTCTACCGACAAATTTCTAAGTAATAAATTAAATATATAAAATTACGTAGTAAACAAGTGTTTCATAAAATTATAATTGTGTTACAATATTATTATATCCAAAACTCATCTACCGTCTTCCGATCCAGAGTACCGACGTGTACGTGCCTTCGTCGTAAAAGAAGTGTGCAGTAACCAATCGGGTGAGAGCGCCGGGTTACTACATAAAATTTGATGTCAGGTGTGGGGTACGCTTCATCAAACGAAAAATTTTCGAGTCCATCGGAAAAAGTACTTTGAGACCCACCGACGAAACCACGTTCACGACAACAAAGGAAAGGACGACAACGGAGCATTCAAACCAGGTCCATTCAAGGAGGACAGCAGAGCATTCAATTCAAGGGCGATCCAGGAAGGACGTTTTCAAACAAAATCAATTTTTCGCGGGCAATTGGAAAGATGCAAAATTTGTAAGTCATCTGAATAAAATATTGTATGTCTGCATCGAATTCTAATTGGCAAATAGTTGCATATAACCCCGTTTCTCTAAAAATTAAAATGGTTAACCCGGACCAGCTAAGTTTTGAGGGGGCACTCAAGTTAGTACCTTCATTCTCGGGAGGATCAGAATCGGATTTAGCTTCATTTATGACTAAATGCGAATTCATTTTTAGGAATATTCCCGAGACATTAAAACCAATTATTTTAGAATCTATAATAGCACAATTAAAGGGTAATGCATTCGAGGCCGTTAGGTATAAAGAAATTACCACTTGGGACGAATTAAAAAGGTTATTCAAAACTGTTTTCGGGTCAGCACATTCTGTGTCGTACTTACAAGTACAGCTGAGCCAAATGCGCCAAAATCCAAAAGAATCGGTTAAGGAGTTCTCTATTAGAATCGAAAAAACTACGCACGAATTAACACACGCGTTAACGGTAGATAAGGAACAAATTCAAGCTAATATAATAGCTCAAACGGTACAAGCGCACGCACTAAGCGTATTCATAGCGGGAGTCTCACAATCTATCGGAATAATATTAAAAGCGCGCAATATAAAGGTATTTGAGGAAGCGGTTTTACACGCGATGGAGGAGGAAAAAACAACTGAATATTACAACAATGCGATCGGAAATAGTAAATCTCAGAATAGTAAAAATAAATTCGATAAAAACAAGTTCAATGATAAGAGCACGATTAAATGCCATCGTTGCGAGCGATTAGGGCACTACGCAAACGAGTGTAGGACAAGCGAACATAAATTACCTACTTTTAGAAATCCGAACAGTGGTCAAAGTCCAAAAACGGAAATGAAGCGTGAATATTCTAGTAAATTTTGCAAATACTGTAAAAAACCAAACCACGACATTAGCGAATGTCGTAAATTAAAATATAACGAGAAAAAGAAACTCGAAGAGAAAAATAGTCAGGGAAACCAGAATAGGTCTATTGAAGAAATACAATCCGGAAGTAACATACGCATAATAACGCCTATAACGCAGGAACACATAACCTATTTTTCCGATAAATTCGTTAAAGGTGAAATCAAATTTTTAATTGATAGCGGTTCTGAAATGAACATTATTAAAATCTCAAGTTTAAAAGGGCATATAATCGTAAACGAAAACGATAAGAAAAAGATTAAAGGTATTCATGCAAGTCCAGTAGAGACAGTAGGATCAGTAGTGATTCCAATTTATATTAACAAACAACCTTTCATAGTAAAATTCGACATTGTACAAAATATTTTTCCAATACCCGAAGCAGGTATAATAGGCATATCATTTTTAAAATTGAATAAAGAAGTATTAATAATTCCAGAAAAAATAGGTAATAATGCATTAATTATTCCACCGAGGAGTAATTGTGTATTACAGATTAGAGCCGACGAAAAAATCGATCACGAAACAATAACGATAAAAAAATACGAAATTAATGAGGACGTAATTATAGCTAATAGTATCAGTCCGGTCAAAGGTGATAAGATTATAAGTAATATCGTAAATATATCCGAACAACCGTTTGTAATTGAACAATTAACTACGAGTAATTTGAAATGGGAACCGTACCATGATAACATTTTTCTTGCTAGCGAAAGCAGTAACTCATTTAATAGAATTAAAAAGATCAAAGAAACTATTAATACGGAACATCTTAATAATGAAGAACGCGATAACATATTAGACCTGTGTAGTCGATTTTCTGATTTATTTTTTTTCGATGGTGACCTTCTAAGCGCCACTGATATAGTTACACATAAAATTAATACACCTAGGTGTGTTAAACCGATTAACATACGTCCATATAGGCTACCGCACGCGTATCAGGACGAAATAGAAAAACAAGTGAAGGAAATGAAAGACGCAAGTATAATACGCGATTCGTTATCACCATTTAATTTTCCACTCGTAGTAGTAAAAAAGAAAAAAGATGCGGACGGTAACCAAAAGTTACGAGTTTGTGTAGACTTCCGGAAATTAAACGAAGTTACGGAAAATGAAGCATATGGCCTACCGAATATATTAGAGATACTCGAGTCCTTAGGTTCATCTAAATACTTCAGCACGTTAGATTTGGCGAGCGGTTATCACCAAATAATGATCGATAAGGGGGACACCCATAAAACAGCTTTTTCTACAAAATCTGGGCATTACGAATTTTTCGATTACCCTTCGGACTTAGTTCCGCGCCAGCAACATTTACACGAGCTATGAAATCAATTTTAATGGGTTTGGAAGAATTATGTACAGCGTATCTAGATGACATTGTAGTCCACGGGTCAAGTTTAGTAGATCATCAGAATAAGTTAGAACAGGTGTTTACGCGATTACGACTGCATAAGCTAAAATTACAACCTAGGAAATGCATGTTTCTGCGTAAAGCGGTTTTGTACTTAGGGCACGTTATTAACGAAAACGGGGTAACTCCAGATCCTAACAAATTAACTTGTATTAAAGAATATCCGAGACCACTAAACGAGAAAGACGTCAAGTCGTTCTTGGGTTTATTGAATTATTATCGACGCTTCGTTGATAACTTCGCCAAAATAGCAAAACCTCTAACTAGTTTATTAAAGAAAAACACACCGTTCGTGTGGACAGACATGTGCGAAGACGCATTCCAAGAATTAAAAAACGCGTTAATGAATCCACCTCTTCTTATCTATCCCAACTGGGAAAACGGAAATTTTAACCTCATGACCGATGCGAGCCAATATGCGATTGGAGCGGTCTTATCCCAAGGTGACGTACCAAAGGATCAACCCATAGCTTATGCAAGTAGAACACTGAATACCGCTGAAACGAACTATAGCGTAATACAAAAAGAATTGTTAGCAATAGTATGGGTTGTAAAATATTTTAGGCCTTACTTGTACGGAAAAAAATTTAAAATAATAACTGATCACCGTCCATTAACGTATTTATTCAATGTAAAAGACGTTTCGTCTCAGTTAATGCGATGGCGATTACAACTAGAAGAATACGATTACGAAATATCTATAGAGCAGGCTCACAAAATTCGAACGCAGATTGTTTGTCACGTATACATGTTGTTACTAATGATGAACCAATTAGCGATTTCGAAGAATTTAAAAGAGCAGAAGCTAAGCCTATTTTTAATTCTAAAATAACAGAGATAGAAGGTAGCATTAAACACGTAAAGCACAGTGAAAATGTAATTTTACCTATTTCGGATGATAAAATAATAACCCATCCGGCGATAAGAGAATTAATAAACAATAACAACTTACCAACACAGGTAAATTTCGATGTGAATAACAAATTCGTTATGACCAAACAAACCGACAAATTGATAATATTCTACAATCTTAAAAGTAATCATTACACGGAAATTAACGCCGAAAGTTATTACAATGCGCTTAATGAAATAAAAATATATTGTATCGATAAACAAATTAATAAATTCTCGACAATCAGACTAGAAGGGTTAACAACGTTGACCTGTTACGAACGCGTACGTACAATGTTCCGTTACGTATTCCGTAACACTAGTATCGAAGTAATAATTTATAAAGAACAATTTTTTACCGATAGCGAGAAAAATCAGATCATTAAAGAATATCACGATACATTAGTAGGAGGTCACCAAGGTACATCCCGAACCGTAAAGCGTTTAAAATTAAAATATCAATGGAAAAATTTGAAACAAGACGTAGCAACATATATTAAACAATGTGCAATTTGTCAGAAAAACAAATCGGGTAAAAAAAATAAAACAACCCATGTTAATTACTTCAACAGTGACCACGACATGTCATAAAATTTGTTTAGACATAGTAGGTCCCCTTCCACAAACTACTGCAGGTAACATTTATATTCTAACATTACAAGACGAGTTATCACGATACGGTGTGGCCATAGCGTTAGCCTCAACGGACGCAGCCACGGTAGCGCAAGCTTTCGTAGAATGTTTTATATGCATTTACGGTATACCCTTAACAATTCTAACGGATTGCGGAACAAATTTTCTATCTAATTTGTTTAAAGACGTTTGTAGACTATTAAAAATAGAAAAAACGAAAACAACGCCGTGGTGCCCACAGTCGAATGGTTATCTTGAAAGATCTCATAAAACTCTAAAAACCTACCTGCGGAGTTTCGTAGACAAGGATAATAATTGGGACACACTAATCAGCTACGCAATGTTTTGTTACAACACTACAGTACACACTTCAACTAAGTATACACCTTACGAGTTGGTTTTCGGGAAAAAACCGATAATTCCATCGGCCTTTGTACAATCACCGAAACCACAATATAATTACGATGATTACGCGTTAGATTTAAAACGAATAATGCAAGAAACGCATCAAACTGCTAGAGATAACTTAATTGAAAAGAAAAATACGAATAAACAGTACTATGATCAAAGTTCAAATCCACTCGAATTACATGTAGGAGATAAAGTGTTATTAAAAGAACATAATAAAAAGAATGCGCTATGTTTAAATTGGACAGGTCCATACGAAATAACTATGGTACATGACAACGAAAATATAACAATAAAGAAAGGGAGGAAGGACTATAGGATCCACGTAAATAATACAAAAAAATATTTCGAGACCGATTTATGAACACTTTGGTGTCATAATATATGTGTATATTTTCTTTAGCTATAGGATCCTCTAAATTTCTTTTATTGTTATATTGGTTGTAGGTATAAAATAATCGTTATTATAGTATAGTTTTTTTTGGTGTTTTAGTAAGAATAAAAAGTTCATCATCATGGATTTCGAATTTTCGATGCTCGATAGGACAAGCATTGTACTTATTTCTGGAGCAATGTCAAACAGTCTAGACCGGTTTAGGACAATCAAGATCGAGGGGAAACCCTTACTTCTTACGAAAACTCAACAGGTCAAAACAATGAGCGAAACAGACGTAATTAGAGCTATCCGCGAAATATGTAGAATCTTTAAGAAAAAAGAAGAACTATTATTTCCAATTTTAAAGACAATGAGGGACAGCATAAATTCGAAAAAAAATACTTTAACGATAAAAAGTATAAAAAAGTATTTAGATAAGGGGAAGGAAGAACCCATAGTAGTATTTTGGAACGGTAGTACGGATAAGGAAATCATGATAAGACTAGGTTTAGGAAAATATAATATGTTAGAACTAACAAGTTTTGATGTATATAACAATCGCGTTTTCTATCTTCAATTAAAAATAATGAGTACAAAACAAATAATAGTCCAAGAAGAGATAGGCTATGCCGACAAAAGCGGCCGTTTATTGAATCTAACGGAAACGCACAAATTAATATGTAATCGGGATCACCCGATAACATACGCGCATGACCCGTGCACAGACGTGATATGGACTAAATGTTTATTTGATAGATTAATGCGCGCGTGTAGGCAAAAGCATAATAATGTAACCGTTTATATATAAGAGTAAATTAATATTTACGTGTAAATTATACGTAATCATGTAGTTTTAATTTAAAAAAAAAAAAAAAAAAAAACCACAACACAAGTCCTATAATTCGTACATTTTTTCAGACTAATGTATGTACTAATGGGCGTATGTTCCGCTCACGGCGTTGAAAAATATACCGATGAAAAATTAACCACGCAAGCCGGCCTGTATTTTGAAAACCAAGGTCCGATGAAAATAATGACAACACAGTGGAACATAGTAGCTTCGTACGATATTTCACACTTTTACGAAAGGAAAAATGTAATAGACGAATATATGGGGGCAACGTACAAATTGTGTAATTATTTAAAAGACCGGAATATCACTCAAACCAATTGTGAGACTATTTATTCATTAACTAAATTAGTTGCATTTATCGCAGAGGAAAAAAGAAATATAATATACGAAACAATAGGTCGCTCCCGTATCACAAAAAGGGGGTTCCCGTTGAAAATGATAGCAAAGGCAGCCCAGATTATATTTGGGTTATGTGACCAATTCTGCGTTCTACACCACAACGCTAATGTAAAAAAACTTATTGATACAAATACCTCTGAAGTAAACGACGTAGGAAAACAACTAAGGGTTATCAAGCTCGAGGATGAGCACGAGAGGGGGCCAGCTGTTTTAATTGATTTAAACGATGCTATCCATCAGCTGACAAATATGACAAACGAACTGAACATAAAGAGCTATTTAGCTTATCATTTTTTTCAGACGAACCTCGTCTTACAATTATATTTATCTAAGACCACTATGTTGTTCGACGTCATACAAGCAGCTAAGGTAGGGTTAGTTCATCCCAGTCTAATGAGTGCACCAGAATTACTAAAACAATTCATGGTCATTAAAATAGGGTTACCCAGTGGGACAGATCTACCCATGGAACTAAACGTAAATAACGTAGAAGAGATGATGCCTCTCTCAGACATTACAATATATTATTCAGACGACAAAATTGTATTTATTATAACTGTACCTTTAGTATATCAACATGAATTAACTCTTTTTCAGCTTATACCAATACCAATTTGTAACCAAAATAATTGTTTATATGTAAAATCTAATCATAAGTATTTAGCAATAAGTAAGTCAAAAGAATTGTATTCCACTTATGACGAAATCGATAGAAGTCAATGTAAGCATGCCAATGATTTCCTCATGTGTCCTGAAATATATCCTTTACATCCTAGAAGTGTACGCCCAGTATGCGAGGTACTTCTACTACAAGATCAGTAGTATATATTTGTATGTTCACAGCCAGCTTTTCCACGGTAAAAATTTTTTTTCAAGGGGGAATGTCCCCCTTGGAGCACTCAGATTTACCGTGTAACACATTTCACACTGATTGTTAGTAAATTTTACCTCGAAAAAATGTGCTGTATTTCATTTTTACTCATGTTGGTTACACTGATTTTTTTAATAATGATAAAAACATTATTTATTATTTACAATAATTTTAAGCTGATTGCTGATTATTTTTTTCATATTCAGTTACTAATGATCCATCGTTCACTCAAGTCGTGTCTCATTTTTCTTTATTTTCTCAAAGTTTTATTAAATTGTATAAGTTATTTAATTTCTTCAAAAATGAATTTTCAAAAATGCGCAAACGATGTCCAGTCATTGGTCGATCAAATACGATTCAATTCAACGCCAGCGTATCCAGAATTCTCTGCATTTGTATCTAGGTTACGATCTTTTAAAAGTTTTCCTCCAAATACCGGTCAGAATAAGTACAAGCTCTCAGAATGCGGATTTTACTATATCAATCTCGATGACGCAGTTCAATGTCATTGGTGTGGAGTAATTCTACATAGTTTTGAAATCGATGATAATTGTTTTATAGAACATACCCGATTCTCACCAAAATGTTTATATGTATTATTAATGAAAGGTAATCAGTTTGTTCAAAAAGTCTTAAGTAAATATTGTAAAACCGAAGTTATTTGTAATTGTGAAACCGGTTCGTACGACACCATTTGTTAAATCATGTTTTTTTTATATAATATACTGTTTATAATATTTGCTGTATTGAATAAAAAAAAAAAATAAAAAAAAATTGAATGTTTTATCTTAAATGTTTTATTATTCGATTTAATATCTTGTGGACGTATAGCCTAGCGGGTTAGTGCGTATATAATAATTTAAAATGTTTTTCAGGTATCAGGTTAGTAAGTATATGTAAATTCCCTCTCTAGTATGCACTAATTCGCTAACTGTACGTTCACATTTTTTGCATTTTTTTTTTATCCGAGTTTTTAGTATATAATATGACTGCAAAGGAAAAAACTAACAGTCCAATGTATAACTCCTAACAGTTATATCCTACTTTTTATTGTGTACTTTTTTAGCAAAAAAAAACTTCATTATGAGTCCACCAATAATTGTCTGTAAGTCTACATTCGACATCCGAGCTTTTAACAAGAAAAGTATTACAGTTGGATTACTAATTAATAAGCAGATTTCAATTATTTTATTATTAGAATGTAAACTTTCAAAGAAAATTATTACATTAAGTTTAGAAGAATGGTTCACACTGATGTCTGAGTCTAATTACAATTCAATTATTAATAACCTAAATACCAGGGTGAGGCGTGTAAAGATTACCGATTCCTTTTCATATTCAATTAATGTTAAACAGAGTTCAATTACCCTACATCTAAACGAGGAATATATTACCTTGACACACGTAGATTTGTACCGGCTTCGTCAATTACAGAATTTGATTGATTTGTATGTGGTAGACAAGCAAAAACGTTTAGCAAATTATCAAATTACTTTCAACACTGCATATGACCTAATTAAAAATGATGTCCGTGGTCTGCCATCCACTTGTCAAAGGAACGAATTTACCAACCAATATATTCAAAACTATGATTTTAATTATTATAATCATTTACAGAACGATGACACATCGTTTTTATATGAAATATTACAATTTCATTTTAACACATTGTCCGATATGATTTTACAAGATCTAATAATATAAAATATATAAATATGTTTAATAATTATTTATTTAAAAAATAAAAACTTTTTTATTCAATAATAAACTTGCTTTTTTTTCTTAAATTACATGTTACCTTTAATCATAAAGAATAGTTTTAATGCGTTTTAGTTTCAAATTTTATGTTTTCAGTAAATAAGTAGATTAAATTTTGATAGTACAGAATTGATAGCAATGTTTCAATTAGAAATTTTTTTTCTCAGACATACTATATAGTTTATAGGTTTATGTTTTCCAAGACCTTTGAGTATTGAACAAATAAAAACATACATGTATAATAATATTTTGTTTTATTAAATGAAACTCATTTTTCCGTATAATAATCAAACAACCGTCTTGCTTTTAATAGTTTGACGCTTTGGATCGGTTAGTAATTTATCAAATATAATTGGCATTGTCTCATTAAGACCAGTATGAAGTGTTTGATCTTTTGATTCGTCGGTCGTGTACAATCTAACAGTAGCTTCACTGAACTTCCATCTATTACAACAAATTATTTTATTTAAAAACAAAAGAAGTAAATAAAATCAGTAAAAAAAAAAAAAACAGATTCAGCAATAGTTTTTAAATTTAAACCAATGTATTTACCTGTCCTTTACTGGTACATTCTCGATGTTAGTAACCTTATAATGACTTAGCACCCAAAGATCCTTTCCTTTTTCTTCAAAAGGCGTCTTTATTGTCACAACGCCATCTCCTTGTCTGAATGTTAGCGAATTAAATACTTCAACATCAAAATCTTCTGATCTCAAGCGTTCGCTGATATTATTTCTGTATGATGCATTCTATAAAAAAAAATAAATTATTTATGCTATCATTAGGAAAAAATATTATTTTTATTACCATTTTATTCTGCTTCTTTTTCATAGGTTTTTTAACACTTGTTTTTTCTGCAGAACGTTTTGATCCAGGTTTTGTTTTTGAAAAAGACGGTCTTATATCAATTGATTCGCTAAAATGTTCATTCTGTGAAACATAAAACATAGTATATTATTTTTTACTGTTTTTTTCCATTATATATTTTTTTCTATGTCCCAAGAATTATACCCAAAGCGTTGAGTAATGTTACGACGCACTTCCAATATACTATGTTATAATCAGTCATTTAATATTATTTTAAGAATTATAACCATAGCGTTGAGTGGTGTTACGACCGGCCTCCAATTTTCTATGGTTATAAGATATTTAATAAGTAGTTACTAACCTCTGAATCAGTTGAAGCAATTGTACGGTACGACATTTTATTTTGGTAGTATTTCTGTTGAACTGAGCTTCTTGTCCTGGGATGAAATCTTGAAGACTGGTGAATATTAGAGAATACCCTCTGTCTTTTATACACAGATTTTTACCACTACTTCAATAATTAAGTATACAAATGGTCATAGCCTTACATTATAGAAACCTGCTAAAACATGAACATACAGGTACAACAGCAAAATCACATTACATGACTTTAAATTGACGCTAACATAACCTATCCCAGCCAAATGTTTATGACATTCACCTTTTACCATGGTCAATACCCTCCTTGAATAAATTTCTACAATAACCTTACCTTAGATGGGTGCTGAAACATGTTCATATACAACAGCAAATTACATTACATGAATTTAAATTATTACAAACAGGATTTAAAATAAATTAGAATGTATACATTCATTCTCAAAAACCAATTACATTATATGAATTTTAATTGCTGCTAATATAACCTGCTCAGTCAAATGTTTTCACATTTACTTAATGTCAATGCCATTATAATATTAAAACAGGATGTAAAATAAGTTGAAATGTTTAAATCCATCACAAAAAATTCTAATGAGAGAAGAGAGGGTTATTTTCGGGTATAAAACCCAGAATTTCTTAGCTTATCGTCATCAGTTCAAGCAACAGCAGTTCCAAGAGCAGCCAGCAGCAGAACAGTCTTCTTCGCCAAAACAACAGCCAGCCAGCAGTTTACCAAACATCTTCAATAGCCAGTCAAAAGATTGTCAAAACAACTCTAACAAATAGACCAGCAATCATACTTAGAAAAAGTACCTCAATTTCTACAAGCTATGTAAGTACTTTTTTTTTTTATTGTTATTATTTAATTTAACATCATATTTCTTTTTTTTAAAAAATAAAATAGAATAATAACAATTTATTGTTGTAATGATAATACAGTTTTATAATATTATTATGGGTATTGAGTGTTTAGACTTAAAGATTTTTTTTCATAGATTATTTAAAATAAAAACATTAAAATAGAAGTAGTTGAAAGACGGTTTCTCAACTCTCACTTTTAGTCACTACTATAATATAAGCTGTTTTCTTTTTTTTGTTAAGTTATGATCAAGTAACAATAATACGTTATAATTACACCATAGAGTAATAATACTAAAATGAATTACACCACGTCTACAGTATAGAAGATAACTGATGTACCATACTATCATAGATTTACATAGATAAGATAGAACATCGGGCTTATCATTCATCAATAATATTGATAATTATTACCTAACCTCAAAAATCTTTAATAGTCAATCTCTTTCATGATAATTACTATAGATACCGTTATCTAGTAGTTGTTGCACGATGCCTTGTTTTTATCAATGTTAAAATACTATAGCTGATTATAAATATTTGTTATAGATAACGTGATTGTTGTATTACACGTGTAATATTATCTTACGTAAAATGTTTTAATATAAAAAATTTTTTTTATTATATTAAAATATTCAATAATGTTTAATGACTGTATAAAATATATCCTAAAACGTATATTATACACATATATAAATTTAAATTATTTTTTCTATAATGTTTTTTTTTATTGCTTTTACGTTAAGATTATTCGAAAGCTGCTGTCGCACGTTGATAGTAAACACGTAGTTGCTTTCGTGACAACGTAATGTTACCGTACGAACTCTACGATAGTTACAATAGCCCTATCTACTATTAACTAACATATAAATTATCACGTTTTTTTCTATTATCGTGTGACGTAGCTTCACTAGCAACTAAAATTTTATTTTTTATGATATAAATGCTATATTGTCTAATTTTTAAAGTTTTTTTATTTAGCTTTGAATAATATAATTAGTTATTATTATATATACGTATATACGTACATTCGTTGTTTTATAAATAATCGCTTTAATAATTAGATTTATATAATATTTTATATTTTATACTAATGTATTTAGTCAAAAATTACAGATAATGAATTTTTGGCATTCATATGATTTTTGTAATGAACAAATTCAATATTATGGAGAACAAATTGTAACCTTAACGAAGATGATTGATGAAAATAAGATTAAAGAAAGATATGAATATAAAGATCTCAAAAAAAAAATTAAAAACCTGAAATTCATTATTTATTTAAGTAGAACAAACTCTAACCCAAATTTTTCTTATATAAAAGATTTAAACGCAAAATTAGTTTTATTAAGAGAAGAAAAAATGGATATATGTAAAAAATATAGTGATTTATATGTTACGAATTTTCGTAAGCGAGAACACTGTTTCGGTAAAAGGTTAGATTTTATTACAACAGCAGAATCTAAGCGCGAAAGATTTAGATCAGGTTAAAATTTTTTTTTAAAAATTTGTTATGAATAATTAGTAATAATATTATAAGTTTATATTTATGTATATAGGTATTCAATGTAATTTTCTTTTTTTGATTAATACATACAAATTTTTAATATAAAAGTTAAAAAACATAAAAAATAGAAATATGTTGGAAATAAATTATTGTCATTAATATGCATTATTTTTTTTTATCTGGCAGATAGTTTACAAATTCTATATAATTTTTCCAGATTTTTTTTTTAAAAAAAAAGAAAAAACATGGAAGCCAAATCGTTAATTCACGAGCAAATCATTCAAATATTGGAACAGCAAAAAGAAAATGATCATGCTCAAGATGTTGACGAAAAAATGTTCTATTCCAATATTAAAAATATTAAAATAAAAATTCAAAAAGCGGTGCTGAAAGAAACCAGAAAAAGACTTATTGAAGAAAAACAGAATTTAATAAACGAATTTAAACATTTAACATATATAAATTATTTATGCGAGAAAAATATTCAAAAAGGTCTAAATAATTTATATAGTAAATTAGATAATGTCGAATAATATTCTGTTTTTCAATAAATAATTAAAATATTATTTTTTTTTTTGTTATTATTTATTATTTTATCATATAATTATTATTGTGTATATAAGATCTGCTGGTATGATAAATGTTTTCAAATAAAACTAATTTAATAAAAATGTTAGGAAAAGTGGTTTAGATTTAAAAAACGTATCAATTAGTTAGTTTTTGAAATTCTATGTAATTTTCAGAATCATGAACCCAGAAATAAACGTAATTAAAAGCAGAATTCTAGCAGCAGAACAGCAGGTGCGTGACAATAAACGCTATTATATCGAGAAACGGAAAGCATTTCGAAAAGTATTTGTAAAAATTAATGATAGTATGAAGAAAAATTCATTTTTTAAAAATAAATTGATAAATGAACATAATAGATTCGAAAACTATTCAAGTGAATGTAAAGCAGATATTCAGTGTCGGTTAACAGAACTAAACAATCGGTTAAGAGAATTAGAATCTGAGTAATTTCTTATTATATTAACCAATTCTTTTTTTCTTTGTAATAATTTAGAATTAATACTTTTATTATATTTTGAAAACAATATTCTGAATTGCTTGCATAAGATTTAAAAAAAAGAAGTTGATGTTATAATAAATTTACAATATTATGATTGCTTTTACCTATGTTTTTTTTTATTTAATCTATTTTTTTAGTTTCATAATGAAAAGAAAAACGGTTACAAAACACGAGCGAATGTCATCTTCTGATGAAGGTTTATTTGAAATCGAGAGATTTAAGAAATGTTCAAAAACATTTTTGATTAAGAATACTTTAAATTTTATAGACTACACGCTTTTTTTTAACTATGTTAGAGATAAATTAATTTTAAAGTTAAAAGAATCATGTTTACAATCATCTATAAAATTTAATTTACATGTGGATAGCGTATACGAAAGAATACTCACTCAAGAAGTTCGGGACATAGCTTTCAAAACTTCTAATACACTTGCATGTAATTCATCCGATTTCAATAAATTACTAAATGGAATGTTCAATAAATTATTATCTGAACAAGACCAGTTTTTAGCGAAAGGATCTGGGTGGTCCCTTAAAATTATAGATGTATTACAATTGAGAATTAATACAGTGAATCCTCTCAGAGGAGGAACGTATCTAGATCTACCTGAATATATAAAAGATAAAAGAGCAATTATAAATGTAAAAAATAACGATGCTAAATGTTTTAAATATTCAATACTATCTAAGTTTGATAATCGATCGAATAAAACTTATTTGAATAAGAAATATTTTAAAATGTTAGAAACAAAAAGTGGTTTAGATTTTAAATGTATTGATTTTCCAACACCAATCAGTCAGATGAAAAAATTTGAATGTACAAACGATGTATCAATTAATATTTATAGTTTAAATGATAAAAAACATATTTTTCCTTTGTATATTTGTAATACTGAAAGAAAAAAACATTTCGATCTTTTTCTGTTCAATAATGATGAAACATCACATTACTGTTATATAAAAAATTTTTCAAGATTCGTTAGAAGTCAGAAAACTAAAAATTAATGACTTAATGACTCAGTTTAAAAGCGTTATCTAGCGGAACAAAATACAGCAGTATTATTATTTTCATTGATTTATTTACCACTAGATGACGCTTTTTGTTTTTATCGATTGTAGATATATATATAGTTTTCAAAACAGACTAATTAGGATCAGGAGATCATGTGAAATAATTAATTCGACTTAATAAAAAAACTGATATTTTATTTTATTAAAAAATAAATAAATAAATAAATAAATATTATACATAAAAAAAACATTATTTTAAAATATCTGATGATGTTATCCACGAATTTTGACTTCAATCAAAACCTAACCATTTAACAAACATTTTATTCCCAACTTTATTTACAATACGTTCAATGAGAAAGGTGTTTGGAAAATCAGTTAATTTAATTTCCTGTTCATAAAAACCACCTAAAATTACACTGCCTGATTCATCCTTTAGTTGATAAGTAACTGGATTTGTCTGTAAAACTTTTGAAACTGTAAATATTTCCGTTGTCCAATTTGGTGTATATCCTTTAGTAAATATATGTTTATACTTAGATATTCGTACTTTATCGTTAACTTTAAATTTTGGTTTATACAATGTTTCAGAAATTATATATGTGTTAAATTTAATTCTGTTTGTATCCATTCGAGCTTCACTAGGTGTACATTTGATTGTTCTGTGTTTTGTGTTATTATAGTTATGTGTAATTTTTGATATTGTATTGTACCAATTCCATGTGCCTGTTGCAGTAAAATGTCTATATATATTATTTTTAAGAGTTCGAATCACACGTTCCGCGATTGAACATTTGATAACACTGTATGAACTGTAATGTTTAATTTTATTTTTTTTCATTAAATCTTGGAATTGGACATTGTAAAATTCTGTACCATTATCTGTCTGTAAAAATTTTGGTTTAGCTTTTTTCAATATATTAAACATTCCTTTTGTACATTCTTTACCTGATTTATTTTTCAGCGGTTCCACAAATACATATTTGCTATATGTGTCTATAACAATTAATATGAATTTAAAACCATAATTTTTTTTAGAATGAGATTGCATATCCATTAAATCAGCTTGCCAGAGGTCGTCAATAAACCGTGTTACCACACTACGTCTAGGAAATATTTTTCTCGCTGGTCGATGTAGCTCGTTAGCTATACTCTCTAAGGTTGTCATTATACTATAATATTTCTCTCACGCAGTTCTTCTAAAATAGATATAATTTCATTATTGACACCAGTATTACCAACACTTTGTGATGATGTCAGAAGATTTAATCTAGTTACTAGCTCATTCGGATCGTCATAATAAACTAATTGTGTTTGAGGTAATACATCTTTATATAAACCTCTGCCTGTCTTAGGATCAGGTGATGAAGTAAAATTAATCATATCTGTAGACATGTGATCTGCAGGTGAAAAACTGCTTGCTGATTGATTAAAATCAAATGGTTCAATTTCTTGTGTTATTTTTCTACGTTTAGCGTTAAATAACCCAAAAGGAGTAGAAGGTAAAGTATTGTTAAATGATTTTAAGCTAATTCGAGGAGTTGTATTCTCATTAATTTTAGCTATTTCTTCGTTAAACTGTTTTTCCTCCATTTTCATTCGATCATACAACGGTTTTACAACAGTCATCCATTTATGGTACCTCGAGGTTCTAGGTTTTCCATCTGCTTTTAAATGGACTCCAGAAGTTTTCAAAATATTGTAATAAGATTCTATATCTTCTATAGTTGTTTTTTTTGGTTCCTTCTCACATAATAAAGACCATAGTCCTGGTGTAAATTTATAATATTTATTAAGCAGCAATAATTTACCGTGACTAAAAGTTGCAGAGTGTTTTCCTATTTTATACGAATCACTATCTTTATCATAATGCAAACCATAGGATTTATCATAACGCGTTGATTTAGGACGGTTATTTAAAAAATTTTCAAATGGTGAATTTAATTCGTTACCATCATCATCTTCACTAGTACATGAGGTTTCTGATTTATTTTCTAGCTCAGTTGACTGTGTGTTCCATATTTCATTTTGTTTTGTATGTGTACTCAATGGTTCAATTATTGGCTTAAATGCTTCACGGAAATAGTTTTCAGAATCTATAACACCGCGTTTCATTTCCATTATTTTTCGTTTAATATTTTTTTTTTGATGTTATTAAATTTTCCAACAAGACTTTTTCTTTGTTCATTGTAAATAATAAATGTAATATACCTGTATCGTGTGACTACCGATAACACTATGCAGATAATTACTTTGTGACGGTATATTTATATATGAGTATAAGCATATAAAATTATCTTATTTTAATGAACGTATGAAAACCACATCTATACCTTCCTTCATTAATTTCCCGAGTTTTATCGATGACCATAAACCCATAATCACTATGATTCCAACATAAATGAGAAATTTTGCGAAATTCTGAGAAATCCATATCTGTAGATGAATGATCGTTGAATATATGTCGTAAATTTGTATCATCTTGTTTCAGTATTATTAAGAAGTTTGCGTTATCTCTTACTAGCTGTTTGGTTATTTTAGAATATGTCTGTGCTAAATAAAATACAGAGCTAGCACCCGAATGTCTACCCATACTAAAGTATTCTCTAATTACGGACTGTGGACCACATATCACATCGTCAAAAATGATGATGGAATTTTTCTTGGTTAAGTTTGGTTTTATAACCTTATCAGCGCTTGTAAATATGAAAAAATTAGCACCCTTTATATCATCTATTATTTTTTTCAATAAAACATATTTTTCCTGATTAGAGGTTTTTGAGTATAAATAAATATTTTCAAATCTTAACCCGTTTGCATGTGTGATCAGATTATACATTATATTTGTTTTTCCTGAACCACTGGGGCCAACTAGTATAGCACGTATAGTATCGGGTAATAACGAACCATGTCTTGATGGTTTTTTTACTACCTGAACATCTACATTTATAACATCTAATTTTTCTTTCTGCTCAATCAAATTCATATTATTTTCATATAAATACTCTAGATTTTTTAAATTTATAGCCAGTTATAGATGGCGTGTTCAACTCGCAAGTGTAAGTCAGACAAGACTGGAAAAGGATTAGTAAACTCTCTTATAAATAGTCTCCCGTTCGAAGCCCATGTTTCAGGCTATCAGTATTGCGGCCCTGGTACAAAATTAAAAAAGAGACTAGATCGTGGTGATAAAGGAATAAACCCATTGGATGCTGCTTGTCGTGATCACGATATTGTGTATGCAACGAGTAAAAATTTAGACGATAGACATAAAGCTGATAAAGTGCTAGAAAATCGTGCTTGGGAGAGATTTAAAGCAAAAGATACACCTAGAAAAGAGAAATTAGTTGCGTACGCAGTAACAAACGCAATGAAAGCTAAAAGAAAAATAGGTATGGGTTGCAAACGGAAACGTGCTATAAAAACAAATTGTATACTAGCAGCGAAAAAAAAAAGAATCTCAAAGAAAAAGAATGGTGGTAAAAGGCTGATTTTAGCACCGAGGCAGTCAGGAGGTGTAATTCCCTTAATACCTATATTTGCAGGATTGTCGGCACTTGGTAGTTTGATGTCTGGAGGTGCTAGTGTGTATAATGCTGTTCAAAATTCAAAAAGAAAAAAAGGCAGTGGTTTGAAATCAAACAAAAATAGGTTAAGAAAAAAAAACTGATGATCACGCTACCTAACAGACCGCTTTCGTCTCAAGATATTATAAAATATGTCGGAAAGTTGAAAATCAATCATTTCCGTGGAGTCTTTTCACGTGATAACTTACCTAAAAAACCGCATACGATTGAATGTGGTGTATTAAACTTGGATATATCTTCAGGCGACGGAAGTCATTGGGTAGCGTTTTATAAATATAAGGACAAAGTTGTTTATTTCGATAGCTTTGGTGATTTACCACCACCAATTGAATTACAACATTATTTTCATGAGTTTAAAATAGTATACAACTATTCTAACTATCAAGATTTCAATACATTTAACTGCGGTCATTTATGTCTTGAATTTTTACAATGTATGAATCTGTTACATTAAGTTTGACTGGAAATACAACTATATTATCAACGAATTATTTTCCGTCCCTAAATGTTTACGAGGATTCAGAAATAGCTTTGTTATCTTTGCAAACGTGCAATTCATTTCCAAATATTATAAATCCAACTAATAACCGGCTGAGAATAAAATCAATTCCTCCAGATAGAATAGCAAAAATTCAATTTTTTATACCAGTCGAATGCCGTGACATAGAAGATATTAACAAATATATGGTAGAAGAGTTATCTCAAGTTAATAAAGTCTACGGAACAAAGCTGACATTCAGTGTACGTATTGATCCTGTCGATTTTAGAACGTATATAAAATGTAATGGAATACTAAACTTTGAGCATCCGTATAGTATAGCACCTGTTTTTGGGTATAGAAAGAAAGTTTGTGGACCGTTTCATGAAGAACATCGATCGGATAAAGCTGCAAATTTAAACACAATTAATTCTATAAAAGTAATGTGTAATATAGCACATGGGTCATTCAACAACCAACTTCAAAGCCATTCGATATATGAGTTTTTCCCAAGTGGGAGAAGAGGAACAAAGGTTGTTCAATCTCCGGTAAACCTTATATATTACAGATTAAACAAAACAGATATTAATTCAATTACTGTTCAGTTAGTTGACCAAAACAATAATCCAATTGACAATTTTAACGAAACGTTAACAGTTGTTCTGCATATTAAACGTCACGGATCTCATCATTAAATTTATATCTTAGATTTTGTAATGTATGAGTCAGTTACTTTAAGTTTAACTGGGAATGCTACCATATTATCTGTAAATTATTTTCCACCTATAAACCTTTACGAGGACTCAGAAATAGCTTTGTTATGTTTACAGTCATTTAATTCGTTTCCAAATATTAATGATAATAATAATAAATTTTCTATACAAGTAGCTGAGAATGAAAACAATAATGATCCTATGATATGTTTTATTACATTGGAAGAGGGTTGTTATGAAATTGAAGATATTAAGCAACGAGTTAAGAAGCAAATAGATGACTATAATAGTAAAAACTTAACCAATTTAACATTCGACATTACAGTTGATCCTAACGATTTCAGATCGTATATAAAATGTAATGGGATACTACACTTTGAGCATTCGTATAGTATAGCACCTGTATTCGGTTTTGAAAAACGAGTATATAAGCCACACAATGAAATTCTTCGATCGGAAAAAGCTGTAAATTTAAACACAATTAATTCTATAAAAGTAATGTGTAATATAGCTCAAGGATCATTCAACAACCATCTTCAGAGTCATTCGATTTATGAGTTTTTCCCAAGTGAAAGGACAGGGTTGAAAGTAATTCAGTCACCACCAAATTTAATATATTACAAATTGAATAAAACAAATATTGATTCGATAACCGTTCAGTTAGTTGATCAAGATCATAATCCGATTGATAATTTTGCTGAGGCATTGACAATTGTGTTACATATTAAACGTTACGGATCTTGAGATGGGTTTAAAATTCAATATAAACCCACTACTTCGGATCAGTACAACTAGTCATAAGACTAAAGTGCTACCAGCAACATCAAATCAAATAAAAAAATTGACGGTGAAGAATAAAAAAATTTTACAAGCTTTGGGTTATCAATTAAAGCAGAATGCCTGAAAGTGATATTTTGGATATAACTTCACAGTACGAAACGGATTCTAAAATTACAAAAATTGAATATCATTCATACGCACCGTATACAACATCATTTAATAATAATGATGAAATACGTATATCGATCCAGCAAACGGATGTCTATCCATATCTACACGAAAGCTTTATTTTTTTGGAAGGAATAATTACTGATGCTACCAAAGTGAAACTAACTAATAACGGTTACTCTTACCTTTTTGAGCAAATACGGTTGGAAATCAATGGGATAGAAGTAGATAGCACGCGTGTTCTTGGAATCACTAGCTCGTTGAAAGGTTACTTATCCGGTACGCCAGACAACTACAATTGCTATGAAAATGCTGGCTGGAATTTTAAAAACGCAACGCAATCAGAAAATGATAAAGGTGAATTTAGTGCTTGCATTCCATTGAAATATTGGTTAGGTTTGTTTGAAGATTATAAAAGAATATTAGTGAATTCTAGATTGGAATTAATATTAACTCGAAGTCATAGCGATTTAAATGCTTTAAGTTTAAAAACTGGTGTAACTGCTTCTGAAGGTAAAGTCGTTTTAAATAAAATAGCCTGGATGGTTCCACATATAACTGTTGACGATGAAGAAAGGTTAAAATTATTGAAACTTATAGAAAAAGAAAAAAGTTTGTTTATTCCTTTTAGATCTTTTGAGACTTTTGAATATCCTGAACTCGGAACCGCTAAAAAAGTTGTATGGAATTTGAAAACTGCTTCAAAATTAGAAAAACCACGATTTATCATAATTGGATTGCAAAAAGGACGCAAAAATATGTTATCGAAAGATTGTAGTATATTTGACCATTGTAATTTAACAAACGTTAAAGTATTTCTGAACTCGATAGCTTATCCATACAATAATTTGAATTTAGATTTTACTAAAAATAATTTCACTTTATTATATAATATGTATACATCGTTTCAAGAATCGTACTATGAAAAAAGTATTCGTAACCCGATATTGAGTCCTTCTACTTTTCTGACAAACGCTCCAATTATAGTCATCGATACTTCGAAACAGAACGATTCAGCTACTGCCTCGGCAGTGGATGTTCTATTGGAAATTGAAGCTTCAGAATCGCTTGCAGGTGTAACTGCTTACTGTTTATTAATTCATGATCGTATTGTAGAATATGTACCTTTTACTAGAGAAGTAAGGAAACTTGTGTAAATATAATTAAGAATTAATTTTTAACAATAAAAACTATTATTTAATAATTTGTGTTCTTTACTTGAAATAATTATTTTAGTTTTAAGATTTGCTAAAAAATTTGCTACACGAAGACAAAATTTGGTAGAAAATCTCTGTTTGTGTTACACGGTAAATCTGAGTGCTCCAAGGGGGACATTCCCCCTTGAAAAAAAATTTTTACCGTGGAAAAGCTGGCTGTGAACATACAAATATATACTACTAAGATCCGAAGGAAGTTCCGGAGAGTTGTGAGATAATGCATGTCCAGTTACAAACGAATCTATTTCATAAATTAAAGTTCAAGAATGATTGGATCTACGCTACTCCAGGAGACACCGTATTTATCACATGCGATCACGACAAGCGAAGCAAAAATCACTTCTTAGAGGGAGTAGGAATATTGTCAATTAACGAGACATGTAGAGCATACGCAACACGAGACATATTGATTCCACACAAAATAGAAATGGACAACGAATACGTCGATTTCATACCAAATTCCAAAATAAGGGAATCCACGGAAGCATATATTGGTTTAAACAATAACATTTTAAAAAACAAACACGTACGAACAAATCAAATGTTCGACTTAAATATAGTTGCACAGTCTACATCGGAGATAAAAGAAAAAATGTCACGGGACGTCGAAGCGGAAGAAATCAAAACCAGTAAAACCAAGCATGACTATTTACTATATGTAATTAGTGCTATAACTATTGTCAGTCTCATTCTGTTCATAGTAAGTTGCATCGAACAATTACCTTGGTGCGCCCAGACGCGCCCTACACGACAAACGCACGCAAACAGTCTCGGACAAGAAACAGAAGTTGTCCGACTTCCGATTTACGAGTAACCCGAGATAACCGAGAACCAGCAGGCAACCCTCAGTTCCAGACATTCGCCGAGAAACGAAATCTAACAGGAAACATTAATACCCAGGAGCACGGCATATTCCGTGTACCCGGCCATCCCATCTTTATGATACGGTGTATCATTCTTACAAGGGAGGGATGTAGTAAACCGCCGTTCCAAAGTCCAGGCGGCTAGATCAACATCACGCCACCTGAATAGGCCACTAATGCCGACACCTCATTGGATGGTGCCGATCAACTACGCATCACGCCATTCCTATGACGTCAATAACTCTTCCTTCTCTCCTGGCATGTCTCATATAAATAGGGGCCCTGTTTCACAAGTCTTTAGAAGTAGTTATCCCAGCTTTCAGTACTTGTGGGTCGCGGACTAGTATCAGCCGCATCGCCGCCCACGCTAAAAGTACTTAATTCCCAGTCATAGTGCATAACATAATTACTCTCCGGTAGTATTAACATTCTACCGACAAATTTCTAAGTAATAAATTAAATATATAAAATTACGTAGTAAACAAGTGTTTCATAAAATTATAATTGTGTTACAATATTATTATATCCAAAACTCATCTACCGTCTTCCGATCCAGAGTACCGACGTGTACGTGCCTTCGTCGTAAAAGAAGTGTGCAGTAACCAATCGGGTGAGAGCGACGGGTTACTACAGTGTGGTGCGTAAAGTTTTTCCACATTTCAGGTGTGCATTTTTCCACTCCCTCAATCAGAAGTTTTTGGACATCGGCGAGTTTAAATGTAGTGTTGTTCATTTTGACGTGGTTTTTTACAAATGCCCACGCCAACTCTATTGGGTTGAGTTCACAATGGTAAGGAGGTAAACGTAATACTTCCTTACCATGCGATTTTACGTACTCATCAATCACATAGCTGTTGTATTGAGGTTTGATTCTATTAACAATTTCCATCAGTCGAGGTTTAATAATTGGCCTTTCAAAAGTTTCACCCTTCTCTTCTAACCACTTTTCTATGTCACATTTTTTCCAAGCTAATGTTGGGCACAATTCAGATTTGACAGAATGGTAAGAGGCGTTGTCCATGACGATTACACAATTATCATCGAGTAACGGTAATACGTTTTTCAACCAATCGAAAAACGTATCACCGTTCATCTCATCGTGGTAGTCCGACGTATTTTTTTTTGACTCGAATGACAATAAACCGCCATGAACAAACCTTGCTCCGATCCAATATGCACAATAATCAATCGCTTGCCTTTTCCTGTTGGATTTTTTGCACCTGTTGAGAGTCCTTTAAGGAATGCGTCCCTGCTATTTTTGACAGTTTGGTCGACCCACGTTTTGGATGTACACTCTCCCGCATTCACCCAGGTCTCGTCTGTATAATAGATGGTCCGCCCTTCATTACGGTACTTACGAATAGTCTCCAGGTACCGGTTTCTCCAAATTACTATGTCGTCTCTCTCTATCATGGCACTGTTACGTCCTCTTTTGGTATATACGAAACTCAGTTCTTTTAAAAGACGATGTAAATTTGACCTTTAAAAATAAACTGAAATAAAGTGAATTTTGTGTCTTAAAGGTAGGTTATGACCTTATATATAGGTGTATTGAATTGAATTAATACTTCATGTTGAAAAATTGTAGACAAAGGAAATTAGATTGAAAGAAATCAATTGGGAAAAAATATTACAAATTGAAGTAATAGGAAGGCTAGCATAGAATAAGTGTAGTAATAAATAGTGTAGTGAATATAACAGTAATATTTTGATAAATAGGTAGTTAAATTGGTAACGAGTAATAGAATATTTAGATTTTAATTATAAGAATTAATAAGGAATTGGATATTAGTTATAGAATATTTATTAAATTGGAGTAGCTACCCAATATTAATGATATTATAATATCCAAAACTTGTTATATATCGTAGGGAGAGCGATAGAAATTACGCAACGACAGAGTTACGTAAAAATACGAGCGTTCTGTGTGTGGGAGTGTGTGTATACACTACACAATACGACGCGGCGTACGTAAATACATGCGTATGTGTATGATATATAGAATAAATGATGAGCCTAGATGTCGAGTTAAATAAATTAAATATTCTTAAATGATATTAGTAATTATTGAAAATATATGAATAAAGAATCAGGTAATTCAGATATTAAAAGTAGTTCTTCGGATGAATCGATAGGACAAGTTAAAAATAAAAAATTAGGGAAAGAAGCAGTAAGGAAAAAATGGACGGTAAAAGAGGAATTTTTAATAGACACTACAGAAATAATAGAAGGTATAGACAACGTTACTAGAAAAAATTATTTTAGGACCTTAAGTCATACAGAAGAGTTAGGTAAGGTCCTTACTCCACAGAAAAGTGTAAAACAGAAATTATCGGGTAGATCAGGTTCTAGATTTGATCCAGGTGTATAACACGTTCAATTAGAACAAATAACTAGGAAAAGAGTAGCGAACGTAAAATATAAGATGGATTTAGATAAAGCAGTTTCTATGATTCCAATTTGCAAGGGTAAAAAAGACGTAGCAGAATTTATAAATACATGCGAGATAGCACTCAACGATATTGCAGAGATAGACAAACAAATATTGTTAAAAATTATAACTTCTAAATTAACGGGAAATGCTTTGGAAGTAACTAAGTACATAGGCGCAAATAGTATTTGAAATCTGGGGGGGCTGAAGCCGTAGCTCAGTTCAGGATACTGAATACTCTTATGATGCTTTTAAATTATTACAAAACCACTAAAAAAATTTACCTTGCTGAACTTGAACTACAAATAAACACAAAATATACCATCTAAATTAAAATTCACATAATCATCTAATATTATATTAACACATTGGTATTTTTTTGACATCAATTTTTTTTATTATTCTTATAGTAAGCCTCATTACAATAATTTAATTCTCCTTTCGGTTTTACTAAAAGTATTTAGAATCTCTTCCACGTCAACAACAATATCTTTTTCAATTTCAAGTATGCCTAAATTGCTAAACCGGTTTTGGGACATAGTAGATCTTAAGTAGGTGATATTGTATATTCTCAACGGACGATCAAGTGGATATTTAACGATGAATTTATTATAGAAAATATAAATATCGATCAACGAAAAAAATAAACAATCAAACCAAAACGTTACGAATTAAAACCATGTGTCATGAGTGTGCGTTGTGCATGAGATATTGAGATATAATATAGTATGTGAAGGTCTGCTGACCGTTTCTTATCAGACATCAGTGCTGCACATTTCCCACCAACTATTCTTTAGATTAGCGTGATCACGTGGTTCTCAAAGCATTAATCGAAATTCGATTATCATTTTTCAAATCATTCGTTACGCGCGAAAAGTGATATTTCTTTCGAAATTACATTGTAATTTATAATGTGTATTATATAGTAAAATCATTTGTTTTTGGGGGGGCTATAGCAATTATTAGGGGGGCTAAGCACCCCTAGACCCCCCCCTATTTGCGCTTATGACTAAGTATCGCACGTTAGATTCTTGGGAAGCAATAAAATCAATTTTACAAGGGGCATTCGAGCATAAAATGTCGGAAAGGACCTCAATAGGTTTAAATACGGCACGTATGGCAGAAGGGGAAAGCGTAGCGAAATTTGCGAATAGAATCGAGGAATTGTATTACAAATTATGGCAGCCAGTACCGTAGGGTTGAACAAAGCTGAGGAAACTGTAGTGAAAAACCAAACGAAAAAACAGGCTATGATTATATTTATGACGGGGTTACCAAATCACTTATATATAGTACTGAAAGCAAGAAGTCCTAAGTCTTTGGGGGAGTGTATACAAATTGCTCTTGACGAAGAAATCGAGTATAATTCTAGGATGAATATAGAAAATTTTCAGAATAATGCGGAAAGTCAACATTTTAGTAAAAACGAGAATCAGAGTGTAAATGGGGATAATACAAAACAACAGAATAATAATGGTAAAAATAATACATTTTACCGTAGTAATAACGGGCATATGAATCAAAACAGTAGGAATAATAATTTTAATAATCGAAATGGTTATAGTGACGGATACAATAAATTCAATAAAAATGTTAATCGTGGAGGATACAGTAATTTTAATAATAATAATCGTAACGGATACAGTAATCGTTTCGGATACAGTAATTCTAATAATCGCGGCGGATATAGTAACAATTATAGACAAAATTATAACGATAATAATAATCAGCGAAATAATTATGGTAATAACAGTCTTGGGTAAAATACTTTATAAGAGTATTTGGAATAAATACTCGAATACTCAGTACTCAGTATAATGTGTGATGTGTCACTGTCCGACTGTCCGACTGTCGCACTTCATTCTGCATTTCTAAATGGCTTATTGGCTTGCCATAGAACATAGACCATAGTTAGTATGGGTACAACGATGTGCAGACTACAGAGACGTCGTCAGAGACACAAACGTTCAGTTACAGTAGATAAAATGTATAAGATAAGCACCATAAGCCAATACGGAAATACTCATTAGTCTTTAATATACAAATTTATTTATAGCATTCTTGTTATTGCAATCGGTATCGCTGATCGGTAACCACTAATCAGTAAACATGATATATACCGGTCATAATTTTATTATTGTATGAATGTATGATATTAAATATTGAGAGATGCTATCAATTACCTACAAATTTCCAACACAAATTATACGTTTTCTATTTTTCGTTTTAAATTGTATAATCAAAATCCTAAAAAAAATATATTGTTATACTATTAAAGTATTCCGAATAAAGTATTTAGAATACTATAAAAATATTCCAAATACTGTTAAAGATATTAATAAAATAATAATTGCTTTTGGGAAACTATAGCCAATGTTTAAATATATAATATATTGTTTGTAAATTAAAATTATAAGATACTTAACTATGACTATTTATGGTTTACAATATTATATTATAATATTTATTAATAATTATCTGCAATTATTATCTTCTATGAATAATATTAATTATATTATCGAACCATAAAATCTTTCATTAGGACAGGCACAGTAGAAAACAATACATACTAAATTAGGAATGTAAAAATTATTTATTTAAACAAAATATTAAAATATTTTCAAATTAAATGTTTGTTACATTTTAGCATTAATGTTTTTTCAAAGTTTTCATCTGTCATTCTTCCTCTTTTTTTAGTTAATACGGCACTGCCAACACTAAAAACACGCTCTACAGCTGCACTGCTTGGCAGTGGTGTGTTGAACTTTACAAATACTTTTTTTATTGTTGGAGTTTCAATTAAAGAATCTAAGCTTTTAGTTGGACTTTTGGTAAAAAAGTTTGATATTTCCTGTCCCAAAGGTAGAGTCAATTTAGATTTATTTTTTGACCAATCAAAAAAATTATTTGTATCGTCACTGTCTGATGATTCACATTCTGATACATTTTGTTGCTCAAACATTTCTAAACATGATTGCTTCAAAAATGATAAAGCTGTATCTTTTTTATCACTATTATTAAGCCAAGCCGTTTTGAAGTATCAAACCAGGAATTCCAACGGGTATCATTAGGAGTTTTTAAGTATACATCCAAATTGGTTTTAATTATGTCAGCCTTTGACTAGAACGATTCTGTTTGTTCCAAATAGCTTGACATTTTGCAAATGTTAGTCTACTTTGCTTTTTATATGCTCCCAATAAACATCTGTTGGTTACATTTTTGTCACCATTAGATCTTAAAGCCTTTTCAATGTCCTGAAAAAAGAATTAGAAATAAGAATTAACTTATAAAATATATATAAATTCTGGAAGCGGTAATAATAGTAGGAACAATACGGGTGTTCAGAATTTGCACTGTAGTTATTGTAACAAAATAGGGCATGAAATTTCGAACTGTTTTACAAATTAGAAAAATGAATATGAAAAAATAGTCTCAACAATAGGTAAAGCAAAAATAGATTTAATAATAGATAATATATAAAAAAAGCATTCGAAACAGAATTTTATGTAGTAAACAAAACATTTCCAATAGAAGGAGAAGGCATATTGGGACACAAGTTTTTAATGGATAATCATGCAGTTATAGATATTGCTAACAATACGATAACAATAAATGAAAAAGTAGAAAACGAAAATAGTGTATGCTTTATTTTAAAACCACGTACGGAAACAGTAGCTGAAATAGATATCGCAAATAAAGCAATGAATAATAAAAATATATTAATTAATAAACAAGAATTGTCACCAGATGTATATTGCGCGAATATTTATAATACGGTTAGAAATGGAAAAATAACGATAAGACTAGTGTGTTGAATAAATCGGAAGTAACACAAAGTATAAGTGTAGGTCAAGTTCGTAAAATATCATACGAGGATGACATAGTAGCACACATCGATAACGTGGCATATGACAACAAAATTGACATTGACCGCGCGAGCAAAATAAATACATTGATTAGGACGGAGTATTTGAATATTGATGAACGAAAATCAATAATATGAATTTGTGAAAATTACGCAGATATTTTTCATATAGAGGGGGATAATCTTATTACGTGTACAACGGCAGCGGAACACGTAATAAAAGTACCTAAGGATTTAAAATCTTCTTCTTCTTCTTCTTCTTCAGCTTAGCGGTCCATTCAGGACCATCGCTGCCATCAAAATTTTTCTCCACCTCTCTCTCTGATATGTTGTCTCTAAAGTTGCGTCCTGGTCTATCATTTCTATATCTTTGGCAACTACGTCAATCCATCGGGTTTTGGGTCGTCCTAGGGGTCTCGTTTTATTTATTTTATTGATAAGTACATTTTTAATTAATTGTCCATCTGCCCTCCATACATGTCCGAACCATTCTAGTCGTTTTTTCCTAACAAAGTAGAGTATGTCTGGCTTATTATAAAGATACTTTATATTTTCGTTGCTTCTTCTTTCGTATGTCTGTGTTTCTGGGTTGAAGATTGGTCCATAAATGGTTCGTAACACTTTCCTTTCGAACGTGATAAGTCTTCTGCTATCACCTTTAGTTAACGACCAGGTTTCACAGGCGTATGTTATCACAGGTCGAAGGTAGCTATGATATAGTAGTATCTTTGATCCTCTCGATAACAGCTTAGACCTCAGGAGTTTGACAATACTGAAGTAACATATATTTCCACTAGTGATCCGTTCACTTATTTCTAAATGCATATCATTTTTGTTGTTGATGTTTACGCCTAAATACTTAAAATTATCAACTTTTTCAAATTTATAATTATCCACTACTATGGAATCTATATTTGGTGGTCTTCTCGATACGACCATATACTTAGTTTTCCCCTCGTTTACATGTAATCCTATTCCTTTACTTGCATTTATGAGTTTAGATATTGAGTTGATGATTTCCTCTTTGGTTTCACCCATCAGCACAATGTCATCTGCATAGGCTAACCTAACTTGTTCATTGCTTATCTCCATCCTTCTGTCATCGTTTGTGTCTCTAATTATTTTTTCGAGGGCTAGGTTAAATAGACCAGGTGACAACGCGTCCCCTTGTTTAAGGCTCATCATACCACCTTTTTTAAGTAATTCCGCTACTATGCTGTTTTCTCCTGGGGCTTTGTTATTTTTAAGCCTCTTAATCAGATTATCAATTTCTTCGTATTTGGGAGCGTCTATATCTATTTCTGCCGTTAGGCAGTCCTCGCTTGGATTTAAACCCTGCCCTATTGAGGGTCGGTTCAGGAGGTCTTCAAAATGTTCCTTGAATTGGTTAATTACTTGTCTTTCTTCTGTGATCATAGTTCCCGTACCGTCCACTAAGATCCTTGTTTGTGGTTTAAAGCCAACTTTTACTCCCCCGGTCATTTTGAAAAACATTTTGCGTTGTATCTATTGGTTTCTATTTCTTCTATTTTCTTCTTTTCGTTTAGACGTTTCTCTCTCCTTAACGCTTTATTTGTCAACTTTCTTTGTTCTTCATATTCTCTTATGCACTCGTCTGATGTATTTTGTAGTGCTTTTTTCCTCAATTCGTTTCTTCTGATAACTGCATTCTTACACAAATCGTTGAACCAGTTTTTATTCTTTTCTTTTGGTTTCATTCCTAGAATCTCCGTTGCACTATTAACCACCGCTCCCTTTGTTCTGTTCCAAATCGTATCAATTTCTGTACTATGGCTTATTTGATTTATATTATTATTTTGTAATTCATGTGCAATTCTCTCAATATAATTATGATTTATTTCAATATCATTTAATTTTTGAATGTCGTACTTTATTGTAGGTTTCCTTTTTTCCAAGTTCCATTTTGTTGCCAGTCTCAGGTTAAATTTCGCATACACTAGGTAGTGATCTGAGTCTGCGTCAGCTCCTCTATACGTTCTTACATTCCTTATGCATCACCTAAATCTCCTGTCGATAAGTATGTGGTCAATTTGATTAAATGTTCTTCCATCAGGGGATTTCCAAGTGACTTTGTGTATATTTTTTCTGGGGAAATATGTACTGCTTATTATACAATTTTTTGAATGCGCAAAATTTATCAGTCTGGTTCCATTTCCGTTACTAATTTCATGTAAGCTGTTAGGTCCTATGACCGGTCTATATATATGTTCCCTTCCAAAGGTTAGGTTAGGTTAGGTTTGATTTAAAATCAATTTATAAAAAACCGTATTGTTTACCGTTTTCACAAAATGACGAAATAGAACGAAAAATAGGTCAAATGATGAAAGACGAAATTATAGAGAGATCAATGAGTCCTTTTAATGCACCCATAATACTAGTTAAAAAGAAGGAGGATGCCTCGGGAAAACAAAAGTTCAGAATGGTTATAGATTTTAGAGCACTTAATGACGTAACTTTAAATGAATTTCACCCATTACCAAATATTACGGAAATCTTAGACCAGTTGGGGCAATGTCAACTGTTTAGTCTATTAGACTTAAAGGCAGGTTATTTTCAAGTTCCATTAGCAAAAGATTCGAGAGAGCTTACAGCTTTCTCCACGGGACAAGGTCATTATCAATTTAAACGTTTAGTTATGGGTTTAAGCTCAGCTCCGGCAACATTTCAAAAAATGATGATGAATGTATTGTCAGGGTTAATAGGAATTAAATGTCTAGTTTTTTTAGATGACATAATAGTATATGCGAAAAACTTAGAAGATCATAAAGATAAATTAATTAACGTATTTGAAAGATTACGTATTCATAATCTAAAAATAGAACCAGATAAATGTAGTTTTTTACAGCGGGAATGTTTATTTCTAGGTCATGTAATTACAGATGAGGGTATAAAACCAGATAAAAAGAAAATCAAAGCTGTTATGAATTTTCCAGTACCTAAGAACGTTAAGCAAATAAAAAGTTTTTTAGGTCTTAGTGGATACTATCGTAAATTCATAGAAAATTATAGTGCTATAGCTAATCCAATGGTAAAACTATTGAGGAAAGACGTAAAGTTTAATTGGGATGAAAATTGTCAGAAAGCTTTTGATAAATTAAAAGAAATACTTTGTTCAGAACCAATTTTGCAATATCCTGATTTTACAAAACAATTTATACTTACGACAGATGCTAGTGGTAAAGCATTAGGAGCAATTTTATCTCAAGGTACAGTAGGATCGGATTTACCAATAGCCTATAGTTCGAGAACCTTGAATAAAGCAGAATGTAATTATTCAGCAACGGAATTAGAATGTGTAGCGATTATATTCGGCGTAAAAACATTCCGACCGTAGGTACTTGTATGGTAGAAAGTTTACAATACTAACAGACCATAGACCGTTATCTTGGTTATTTAATTTGAAAAATCAGTTATCTAGATTAGCAAGATAGCGTATCGAACTTGAACAATATAATTATGAAATTATTTATAAAATAGGGAAATTAAATACTAATGTTGACGCACTATCGCGAATGTATAATATTAACGAAATTAAAGATGAAAGTTATACGAACTTTCTGGAAAAATTAGAAACGACAATAATTAGTTATAAAAATGTTAAGGAAGTGCACGGCCAGTTAATAGACTCTTCGTCAGAATATAGTATAGTATCGGAAATAGAAAAATATTATAATTTCAGATCAGGTATTAATTATGAATTAAAAACACGATTTGGGCGTGACAAAAAGTTGAAATCTTATAAAGATTTGGGTGACGTAGTAAAATTTAAAAATGGGGATAGATATATAATATTTTTAATAACGAAAACAAAACAGAAACAATTAACTACGTATGTAAACGTGCACATAGCATTATTGAATCTTAAACATTTTTGTGAAAAACGTTCGTTAACTAAATTAGCAATGAATCAATTAGGACGACAAGACGGACTAGATTGGGCTAAAATTAGATCAATGATAAGATACATTTGTAACGAGCTGTGACTACGTATATAATAATAATAATGATATATTCAATAATAGACATAAATGCTGCAGGGAGCACGTAACCCCGGGCGGCATACATCGATAAAACTAATAGTAGTAATATCAGTAATCCCGGAAAGCCTAATAGTAATAACATCAACGGTACCGCACAACACGTGATAAGTATATGCACGCATTATCCATATTCTAGGAAAAACGAATATTATAATAAGCGTAAAAGATCATGACTTTGTACAAAATATATACTCCTAAAATAACATAATTATACGAATGACGTCTAAAGGTGACCTCAGGAGTACGCAGAGATATACCGTTTTTATACTAAAAATGCCATAGGAGGGAGCTATTAGGAATAACCGACGAGGTACGTCGATGGACAAGTGTCCATCAGACGAGCACCAGCAGAGAAACCACCAAGTCAATTATTAAGTCACATCTCGTTTACCAAGTTATTAGTTAATTATTTTGGACTTAGAATATTTACGTTTAAATTACAAATAAATCTACATAACTCATACAGTCAACTTGTTAATTTATTTCAAAACACTTCCATTATTTGAGCTGAAGTAGTAAAATTAATTATTTTTAAACAATTCCACGATTCGAAACTAGGGGGGCATGGTGGCGTTAATATAACAATGAAAAAGATAAAAAAACTATTTAACTGGCCAAATTTGAAACACGAAGTGAAGGAGTATATAAAAAACTGTACAGCTTGTCAAACAAATAAAAATACTAATGAACATATTCAATATCCTATGGTTATCACCACAACGAGTACAAAACCATTTGAAAAAATATTTTTAGACATTGTAGGACCATTAATTACAACGGGGTTAGGCAACAACTATATACTTACAATGCAATGTGATTTGACGAAGTTTTGTTTAGGTACACCTTTACAGTGTCATACAGCGAACGTAGTAGCTAAAGCATTTCTGACAAATTTTGTTTGTATATATGGTATTCCAGAAACAGTTTTAACGGACCAAGGTACCGAATTTCTTAGTAAAACTTTTACGGAGGTATGCAAGTTGTTAAAGATTAATAAGATTAAGACTTCCGGGTATCACCCGATTTCCAACGGCGCACTCGAACGTAGTCACAAATCGCTAGCACAATACTTAAGACACTATGTGAGCAAAAGTTTAGACAATTGGGATGAGCTGTTACCGTACGCAATGTTCGTATATAATTCAACGGAGCATACATCCAGAGGCGGTTTGAGTATACTGTTTTTGGTGCACTGCACCACCAATATTAAGGTGGTGGGTGGGTGGTCTTGGTTGAGCATGTGCTGACCGCAATGTTTAATTTTAATGTTCAATAAACTAATGAAGTATCTAATCAGTAATCAATGACATTTGATTAATGATAATCATGATTGAAACTGTTGAAAGCGTAGAGTTAAGAATTCAAGGTATTAGTATAGACTTTATTTTCATATACTATCTATGGTATTAGATAAAATAATCTTATAGATAAGAATATAAGATAATAATAATTATTCCAATAATACGAAGTAAGGTAAAAAAGAGATTTCTGGAACCACATCCTGCTAGCACATCCCTATACCTGATGGCACTTCCCGCGAAAACCATTGCACATCCCGTATCATACCATGGGTTGTGCAGATCTATCACACACGTACACGACAATCCTCCCCGCTACCACGCTCTTCCTATAAGCTCCACCATCAATCACGCACTTATATGATATTCCCCCCGACGCTTTTCCCTATCAAGTAGCCGCCGCCGCGCGAGGAAAATAATTTTAATTTTTTTTTACCGAACCGGGATTCGAACTCGAAACGGTCACTTCCCATATGACAACCACACCGCTGCGCAACTTACTCGCTTATGTTTACAGTGTATATTCTATCTCATTTAACTGGTGTTTACGTCAATCGTTTGCATACGTACGAGATGTATAATTTCCCTCCACTACCACTACACCTTACAAAAGGACGCCGCGAACGCGCGCGAGCCCTCCACCACATTATCAGTTATCACAGTGACTTGAACATATAATATTAAATATGATATTTCTAACAATAAACATTCTATAATTTCCTCCCACCACCACCACCACTATACCTTACAAAGAGCCGCCGTGAACGCGTGCGAGCCCGCCACCGCGTTATCATATCTATGTTATCAGTTATCACATTCGCGTTAGCATAATCTTTAAATGTATATATATATATATTATTTATATGTCTTCGTCTAGACTCTAAACCCATGAAACGTTTAAGCATTCGCACATATATCTATAAATACCTACTTACATACGCACTTACGTACAAACACACATACATACATACCTACATACACGTTATACAACTCAAACAAACACACATTCAAATATATTATAATATAGCTTACATATAATATACATAGAAACTTACATATATCTAAACAATTATACACACATCATTATCACAAACCCCTGAACATATTATTATACAATTTATATACTTATTACTTACATATCAATAAAACGCATAGGTACAAACTATAATATACTATTAAACACCATACAGTACTCATCAGTTTTCATTCCGAACTTATATAATAATATTTACAGCACACACATACCTACACATACATATTATATTATTTAATTTCCTATAAATATTAGAATAATCTACGTCTCACATTGCGTAGGTGCTGGTGTGGGGTGTTTGGCGAATGTTGATTGAGACGGCTGTGGTGTAACCTTATGTAGCATTATTACCAATAAATAAAAAAACTTTGTATCATGATCGGGGGGACGAGTGGTTAAATATAATATATTCAGGGAGAATCGTAGGATCCTTTAGATATAAATACCATAGGTTAGGGGCAGATATGTAGATATCAGAATCTTAAATAATATATTTAAATTACTAGGATTCCATTTCAGTTATAATTATGGTTTATTATCTACTAAGCACTGACAAATAATAATACTCGCAAATATAATATACCTAAGCTATGTTCTATTATAATATGTGACTGTATCGTAGTCATACATAGTCGTAGTGTGTAACCTAACCTAACCTAACCTAATCTGTATAATATGTTTGGTTGTGTGTGTGTGTGTGTGTGTGTGTGTGTGTGTGTGTGTGTGTGTGTGTGTGTGTGTGTGTGTGTGTGTTTGTGATGTTGTATGTATGAATATATGTACATAAACTAAATATATATGAATACTGCATATACATAATATATTTTAATAATACTTTAATTTTATAATATGTTTGGGTGTTTGTGATACCTGATGAATGTGTGTATGTATGTATATAATATGCGACTATGTAAGTATCTAAATATGTATGAGCTATCCTATGGGTATATGAGTGTATGTGTGTTGTGCTAGAGAAATGTGTGAATGAAACTCATCATCATCTGTGAACGATTAAACGATTGACCATATATACACATATACACATATATATTATAAATATTTCTGTATGTTGTCGGGGAGAGGAATGTGTGAATGCAAGCGAATGTGCCTATATTCCGACGTGTATATTTTGAAAATAAATATTTTTACAAGTTTATGTCTGTGTGTGTGTGTATGTGTGTGTTTGAGATTTATTCTCATGTATAACGTATGCTTAGTAGCGAGATGTTATTCGAATTTGATTATATATAATATTTTTGTATGTAATGTATGTGTGTGTATGAGCATTCATATGTAATTGAATGAATAAAGGACTGGGCGGCTTGTTTGTATACTATATGGACTACTAGGATCGTGTGTGTGTGTGTGTGTGTGTGTGTGTGTGTGTGTGATGTGATATGAAAGTATGTATCTATGCATGCATGCGTGTATGTATGATAAGGTATATATAATATATGTTGAGCTTGTGTGTGTTGTAAATATTATTATATAAGTTCAGAATGAAAACTGATAAGTACTGTATGGTGTTTAATAGTATATTATAGCTTGTATGTGTATCATGGTTATATCATATTTATATGTATAAATATACCTATGCGTTTTATTGATATGTAAGTAATAAGTATATAATATTATGGTATAATATTTGTAGATAGGCATGTGTGATGTTGTAGGTACCTTATATTATATTATGAGCATGACGTATGTTCGTATATATGTATGTATGTATGTGCATGTGTGTATGTATTTATGTATGTATGTATGTGTAACGTAGGTAACTGGGGAACGACCAGTTAAATATAAGATATCCAGGGAGAATCGTAGGATCCTATAGATATAAATACCGTAGCCAGGGGCAGATATGTAGATATCAGGATCTTTAATATATTTAAATTACTAGGATTCCTTTTCAGTTATAATTATGTTTTATTGTCTACTAAACACTTACAAATATTAATACTCACAAATATATCAACTATGTTCTATTATACTATGTAACTGTATCGTAGTCATACGGAGTCCGGTAATTGGTTAGTTGTTATGTTTGAAAACTTACATTTTTTCATTATATTTTAAAACAATAAATTTTATTTTTCACATCCTATAGACTATACTTTAGTAAACTCTACTATCTCTATTCTTAACTAATATTCCTCATATTGTCAATTATCATTATTAAACTCTATTTTAACTGGATGTCCCTCCAAAACAATATTTCTTTATTAACAAAGTGCAGACTAATTGTGTATTATAAGTATTTGCTTGCAAGTATTTCTACTATGCCAGAGGCCAATTATACTTTTTATTTATCCAAATAGTGTTTGTAATACACTCTATACATTTGATTATATTTTATTTTTTATTTTTTTACTTAATATTTTTTCTATTTAATAGTTATAATCAACAATATGAGTATGTCTGATGATACAAATACCCGAAATAATTTAATATAATATTAAAAAAAAATAAAAATAAAAGAAATAAACATTTATCCCATAATTATTATCATAGTTTTAATACAATAACCTTAATCTATATTTAATTATATAATTTGAATACTGTTGGTTAAGTTAGGTTGGTTAACTCCACTATACTGGTATTTGACATCTCCTGTAGGTATTTGAAACTTGACTTTTAGGTTAACGTTATAAAAATATCCTTAGAATTATTGTATAGTTGATTATTAACCAGAGTTAATTAAAGCCGTTTTTTATTGTAATTATTTTTGTTATTATAATTTTTATTTTTCCCGTACAATTGTTCATAAGAGTCACGTTACCAAATGTTAATTTGATATTTTATCGTCATAAGTAGTGACATATTTAAAATTATGGTGCAGTGTAGGTATATTAAATTTCAGGTGACAAAAAAAAATATATCATTAATGTAATAAGTGCGATCTCCTTATATTTTAAACACTTGTGTGGTTATATATTATATATCTTATACTAATTACTACGTATCTAAACTGTATATTTATATTAACATGCAATAAATACGAATTAAAATAGAAATATAATGCGCTTAACCGTTTTCTTACCCATATTATTTATTTATTTTCTCGATTTTTTTAGTTGACTAACGTTTTTATAGTCGTTAATTAACTGTCCATTCTTAGTTATTTCTACTACATATGTAACATCTGATATTTGTATCTGTATGCAAATTTCGACCCTTTATTTTCTATCTTTACTTATACTTTTTCCCCTACTATTTGTAATCTGATTTGTTTTTTGCGTGAATCATAATGCTTTTTATTTTTTAGAAACTTTTCCTCCAGTAATTTTGGTAACTCGTTTCCTATGTTATTGTGACATAATGTCCCCACGTTAGATCAGTTATCGGTGAAACTAATTCTGCAAATCAAGGGATAGATTTTCTAAAAAAATTGCACAAACCTAAAAAACTCCGTGTTTGTTTTATTGTTTTGGGGGTTGGACAATTTTTTATTGCAGCCAGGCCTTCGGGATTCGGTTTAACTCTGTCCTGATTTACTATTTGCCCGAGTGAGTATCTTAAGTTCGAAATATCTGAATTTACACTTGGTAGTTTTTAATTTAAATCCAGATTCTCTTACTCGTTGTAATAATTTCTGTAGTATTATTAATAGGTCATCAAATGTTTTTGCATAATTTATAATATCATCAAAATAGTTAATAGTTCCAACATATAATAATCCGGCGAGAGTTTTTGCTACTGCTTTTGAAAATTGTCGTGGTGAATTTTTATAAACAAATGGAAACCGTGTCCATTCATACAGCCCGAATGGTGTTATAAATGCTAATTTGTATCTATCTGTTGTTCCAAATAGAATATTCAGAAATCCCTGTTGCATGTCCATTATATTAAAAAATGTTGCTCCTTCTAAACAATCGAAAACCGTTTGCATATGAGTTATTGGAAAATTTTGATGTGGTACTTGTTTATTTAATTTTCTATAATCGATCACTAATCTATTTGAACTGTCTGCTTTGTTCACTAGAAATACCGGGCTGGTGTATGAGGAAATAGATAGAGTTATTAGACCGGATTTTAATAATTCATTAATTTGCCTCTGTAGTTCCTGTTGTTCTGTTAACGCTAATATATATGGTGGTAAATTAACAGGTTCTGTTGTTGTTGTTGGCATAGGTATATCTCCTACGTCTATCGCCCCTAAGTCCCTTGAGTGTTTGGCAAAGCAATCTTTATAATATGTATTTAAAATTATTTTTAATTGTGTCTGTTGTATTTGGGTTGGTTTCGGACTTATGTCAAACTCTAGTTCGTCCGTGTTTTGTTTGTTAATATATAGTACATAATTATAATTTAACATTTCATTATAATTTTTCAGATTAGCTAATTTTAAACTGTTTATATGATGGAATTTTGTTTTTTTATGTGTATCTACTAAATTTTTTTCGTTTTCATTCTTTAGTATATTACGATATTCTCTAATATTCGTTCCGCATACATCGCAAAATATTACTTCTCCCCCCTCAGTCCAGTAAGGATGATTCAAATATTCGTGGGATTTTAATGCCGACTCAGATGTTGACAGATGTTCACAATCCTGGCAAAACTGAGTGTACCACATAATCGGTGTTTTGTTTACGTCATTATTTTTTATTTCTATGGGACTGTTTATGTTATTAATGCTGGATTCCAGTGATTATTTTCATGAATTACTCCTATCGTCGGTCGGTTTTTTTTCCAGTATATTATACCGGTATTTAATGCGTTATTATCTGTGTTTTTGTGTTTTGAAATTATTGTTAAATTTTTATTAAAATGGTCTGCTAAATATGCTAAATCATCCTCTGTCATAATATGATATCCTGATTTTGTATTTGGTATATTAATTTTCTTTAGTATTTCTATAGTGGATACCTCTAGCCCTTCTTCTCTCAAGCAAACACGTAGTGCATGTGCACCGCAATCGCCGCCAGACGGTACTTCCTCGATTTTGTTTAAGTATGATGTATCTAATAAAATATTTTCCCTCAGTGTGTGATTAATATTGTCGGCAAAAAAAAATCGTATTCCATTATTGTTAATTTTGTCGGTAGTTCCATTATTATTTAATTTTGACTTGTTTATGTTATTGGTTTCATTATTATTTAATATTGACTGGTTTATGTCATAAATATTAATAATAATAATATAATATTATTTTATAATATTGTTATGCACGTATTTCGAAATATGAACCTCAGCATACTGGAGATAACGGGCCATTCTTTTCCGTCTTGTCCTGCGCATATTTTAGGTAGTGCTACTCTTTTAATTTGTTGTTCTAAGCAAAATGTTCTCAGGTCTTGTAATGTGGCGAATATATTAACGTATGTTGGTTTTTCGTAATAGTGGTTTTTTATAATTAAATATAATAGCCATTGTTTTTCTGTTTTAATGAATGCGATTTCCCTTACTCTTTTTCTTTGTAAAATCAAACTATCGATCTTGTTAAATTTTTTAGGTTTTCACCCCAGTTATTTATTATTGCAGCTAAGTCAAAATTTGCTATAAAAGAATCAACGTCCTCTCCCATTTTTTCTGAAAAAGTTTGGGGTTGATGGATTATTGTTTTAAATTCCATTTTTGATTTTAGTTCGTTTTTATTGTTATGATTATTAATTATTTTAGTTGGTTCTATGCAATTTGTTTGATTTATATCCAAATAGTTACTATCTAATATTTTGTCTAGAATAAATGTTTTGTCGTTAAGATTTAAACTGCCTTGATCGTCTTTGTTTTCTGAATTTTTTATGACTACTGAGTTTTCTGTTACGTTATTAGTTAATGTCTCTATTGATTCTTTATTTATTTTAATATTTTTCCGTATGATATTACGTGCGAAATCTCTTAATTGTTCCTGAGTATGACCGTCTGTTACTATGTCGAATTGTTCGTGTAAAATAGTTTGCAACCTATCTTTCTTTATGTATGGTAATTGTCCTAGTTTACCACTGAAAAATATATCTAATTCTTCTTGTGCTAAGGAAGATTCTTGCTAAAGGAGGATAATTTTTTATGTTACCTTCAAAATGTTCTACTCGAATTGCGTAACTAGCATTAAATAAAATCTGTACTTGTTCTAACGTTAAATTATTAAGAAATTCTAATAATTCTTCTCTATTGGCTTTCAATAAATTAAAACTCCGAGACACCAACTTAATATTTTCTGTATTTAAATTTATAGTAAGATTAATATCGTTGTTTTTTAAATACCACGTTCCATCATTTATCTACCAGTATTAATAACAAAAGACTCGTTCTAAATAGATTAACTACGGTTAACTTTCCTAACCTATTTTTATTTTGTGTATGTTTAAATTTTGAACAATTCGTTATATTCTAACATATATATACTAACATATTGTTACCTTAATACTTAAAATCTATGCTTAATATTATCACTCAGAACTCGTTATTTCAAACTTTTCTGGTTTATAAATAAATTTATTTATTTCACATTCGTTCTTCTTTCCTAAAACTTAAATTTTCTCTTAAAACCTATATAGTCAATAGTAGTATGAAAAAGGGGATTCTAGAGCCTCATCCTCATCCCTCATCCTCATCCTCATCCTCATCACCTCATCCTCATTGCCGCCGATTCGCTAATCGCTACGTACGTGACGTATATTATATCCCCGCTTCCTCCACACCATCGGCCGCGCATCCAGCGCAACCAGCTCAGCCGCATACGTATACGATCACAGATGTCTATATTATACTAGATACCGAACTGGGCGGTTTCTATATTACGAAAAGTGAGGCACACTGATAAGACGGCCGCCATGTTTTCGGTTGGCAAAACACTATTTACTAGCCTCAGATATCTATAATAATTAATAAATATTATGTACAACGCAAAAAACAAACAAAATAGTATAGGTTTACTACCTAAAATCATATAATTTTATTTTAAAAGTATACATGCCATAGGTAAATCTTTTTATTGATGGTTAAATAATACTAGTTTTGTTAATAAACGCCGTTTACTCACAATATCAGATGTTTTAGATTTTGCAACATGGTGCAATCTAATTTTTAAATATTCTTTACAAATAATAGTAACTAATTCTAATTTATGGTTCTCTAAGAATCCATCATTAGGACATTTTACATCAACTAAAATATTAGAGTTATAAACGTAATTTTTTGCAAAAATAATTATCTTTGACGTTAAACTAGAATTCAACATTTTAATTGATTTAAAATTAAATGTTAAATCTATAAGTGTTTTTTCAACAAATTTTACAACTTTTACAACAAAAGATGAACTTTTTACCAGCCCACCTCTATTTTTAATAGCAACCAATTTAGAATTTTCATTTAAAATAGCATAATTATGTTCATTAAATTTTTCCAGTAAGTTCTCACAACAAGGTAAACAATCTATTTTTTTTAAAATTCTTCTCACAATGAAACCACAGATATAGTATAAAATATTTTCTTTTACCATCCTAAAGCCATCAGCTTCATTCATGAATATATCTGGTATTTCTTCTTCTTTTTCCGTTTCCTCTAAGATACTTTCATAATGTAAATGACAAATGTCCGCAGAATTTCTTTTTGCCCAACGTATTTCAAAAACACTTTCATTGCTGGATTTATCAAAAGCCATGCAGTTGGCTGCATATGAAGAAGTGACAGAGTTTTTCAATAATATTTGTTTCATTGCTGTTCTGAATTCTAATACATTAGGATTATTGTTATGACCAAAATTATAATTTATCATAATTTAAAATAAAAGTATTTACCTGCAAAAGTTATAGGCTTTAGGAGAGTAGTAATGTAAGGTTAAAGCTAATTGTTTCATTTCTTTTGTGTATCTTCGACCAGTAGTTTTATTACTGTTTTTAGATTCATTCTTAAATAAATCAATAACTGAATCTGCAAAATTTATAGTTTGTAATTTTAATCACAAAAAGGGTTATTTACCTTATTACTTTAATTTAATTTACCATTAAAATTGTTTAAAATAACATTTTGTTGTTCCAAATCAATATGCCCTTTATTTTTTAATTTTTTTATTAAATCTGCCATATTATTGACTTTATTTGTTTTTCGTCTTAATTTTTGGCGCAGTGATTTAATTCTTCGCCTTAACTTAACTTCTGTAGTATAAGTATTTGATGTATGTACTTCTACATCAGTAAATGTAGGTGTATTATCAACTTCAACTTCAGGACATGTGTTATCGACATTAGACTCATCTAACATAAAATTTAATTAGATACACATATAATTTCTATATAAGATAGTCAAAGACAGTCTATGAATTGAATTAAATTGTAGGCATAGTATAAGCCTTCTATGGTTGTAGGTATTCAAGTCATTATCAATGAAAAAAAATTTATAAAATAGCTACCTGCTGGAATAGGGACTTCATTAGTTATAGTTCTAAGAGTAGGTGGCTTTCTTGGTTTTTTATTTTTATTTTGATAATATGTTGGAAATGAAGGAAACACGGAAGGTACAGCATTGATTTTCAATAATGGTCGGTCTGCATCTGGCCTAATCATAAAATCATTCTCAGTGAAATGCACACTACAAATACGACTCCACTGAGTTGGATTGAAATTTTTCCTTCTAATAGCATTTACCCACAGCTGAGTTAATTCTTCATTTTTAATAGGAAATCTATAAAAAATATATTCATAATTAGGTGCTTATAAATAATAAACCAAACTATATAAATTAGCATGAATACTATTGTAACGATTATCGTCATCGACATCGTACATTACTCCCTACGTTGAGCACGGCTAATTTGCTGAGTGTTAGTAATGACAAATGTGTATATATGTATGAAATATATATTATGCTGACGCGATGTTTAGCTCACATCGTGTAAATAACCGACCTGGACGCCTGGCGGGGGTCAGTTATGATAGAGTCTACAGTGAAGTAGTCGATAGGATATAGTCAGCGGTTGATGGTTGGATGGTCAAGAATGAGGAGTCATAGTCGGTGGTCGATAGAGGAACTCGAGGACTGACAACGACCTGAAGACGACCTGCGGACGACCAGCTCAACCCACATTTGGACATCGGCACCCACGACACACCATGGCCCGATCGGTAGCCCGGAGTATAATTTATAAGTATATTTCAATATTGTAACTTGTAGTAAATAATAATAATACATCAATAACAGATATATATATATACATTACGTTGAGTACTTGCTTCACATAAGGTAACCCTGATCCCTAGTAATAATATCACACACCAAGGTCGAGTCTCCGAGACCTCGTTAATAAAAACAGAACGACACCGAAACGGGTAAAAGCCCAGGTGAAGAGGAGACGTTACAGTTGGTGGAGGCGCCCGTCCCTGGAGTCCCGATTTTTTTTTAGAATATATATTTTGTTTTTTCTCGAGAAACATTTCGATTCTAAGGTACACCCCTTGTGTTGTGATATTATTGTTGGGTGTCATGTGAATCTTATGTGAAGTTATTGGCCTAATAATTCTTAATGGATGTCAAATTTTATATTAAACGAAATACTAATAATCAGATTGCTAAAGTAACAAAATTAAATATTTTATTTTTAAATGAACACTTCGATTCAGATATAAATGCAACAGAATTGATCGGCATATTACGACAAATCGATGAGAATAATTTAGGAGATTTTTTTGAAAATTCGAAATTTGGAAAGATACCTTTATCGGCTAAGTTAGTTAAAAAATTTACGCTTTGCACATTATACGAAGTCGAATGTTTAAGTAAAGATGAATTTAATGCACTAACACCAGTAGAAAAAAAATTTGAATTCATAATATCTCAGAAAACGGTATCGTGGATACTTTTGTTAGATAAATCTGAAGTAGTCGGTTTTTTAAAATTTTGTAACATACATTGTGAAGAATCGTCAACTCTCTTACACTTAAGGGATCTCGCGAAATCAGCAATAAAAACTTTTAGAGTTGGACTTCTTGATACCGAAGATAAAGATAATTATAACGATAGTACTGCAGATCTTACCTTTACTGAAAATAAGTTATCATTAGATTTCAATAATAGCCAGAAAAATCATTGTGAAAAAAATATTAGCGAACCAGACTCACAGGTAGAATTAGAAAATAAAGGTACCGATACGGTTGGACCTAAAGACGTGGCCCAACAGTTAGAAAATCTCTTAATAGACCAATCACTTTCACAAATTAAAAATACTGAGCAACCGAATAATTTAAAATTTGAATCTGTAGAGGTAAATCAAAATAATAAATTGGACGCTAGTTCAAAAATTGATAATATAGTTAAATTAAATACGAAAAATAAAATGGCAAGACCTCAACAATTTGTACCTAATATTTTCAACGGTTCGGGCGATGAATGCGTTTTAGAGTTTTTCGAGTACTTTAACGTGGTAGCTACTGCTAATGTGTGGTCTCCGCAAATAAAACTAACTTACTTGCCATTATATTTAAAAAATTCCGCTTATAAATTATACAAGACATTAACAATTAATAACTTATATCCGACTTTTGATGAAATAGAACAAATATTTAAGGAAAAATTTGCATCGCCGGCTAGGAATCGTATATTAAGAAACAAATTACGAAATAAAAAATTAAAATCGACAGAAACAATATCGGAGTTCTTAGCAGATATTTTATACTTAATCAGTCAAACAAATTGCACCATTCCTGAAACCGAGAAAATTGATATAATATTAGAGGCACTTACACCAGAATATTATAACACCGTAACTATTATGAATAATGACACTTTAGACAATTTGGAAATTAATTTAAAGAAAATAGAAAATTCGAAATTGATGCACACAGATTTTCAAAATATAAGTTCCGTAGATATTGACACTCTTAGGAAAGAAAATTAATTTTTAAAATCTAAATTAAATAATATTAACCATGGTAATAGAAATTTTAACCAGAAAAAGAAATTTAATAATAATATGCATGTGAATAGTCCTAGCCCATATTACAATCTTCAAAATAATCCAAACAATGCATTCAATAATAATAATATGTGCAATTACGACCCATGCAATAATAACAATAATAGTTATAGTAATCAAAAACAGAATTTAAATAATTCATTTTATCCAAACAACAATTTTAGTAATCAAAACTATAGTTCAAATAATTCATTTATTCCAAACGATTATGTTAATAATCTAAATTATCACCCAAACAATACTTTTTATCCAAATAATAATTACAACACAAATAATGAAATTAGACCGAATCAATATATAGATCCTAATAAACACTTCCATCGAAAAAATACATATAACCCTCCAAATCATTTTAATAGTAATAATGGCTATACACAACCAAAGTGGAATGATAGGTATAAAAATAGGCCTAACCAAAAAAGTCAGCAATATTATAAAAATAATGTGTATAATAGTAATCAAGGTGTAAATTTTAACAAACAAAACGTAGGCCAAAATTATCAAAATCCATCGCATGCTACAAATGGTATCAATCAAAATAATGTAGACGTAAATAACGTGATGAATCAGCACACTATCGGCCAGGTGCCTGATAATGATACACGTAATTTGAATAAAACATATTTTCATAATAATCAAAAAAACTATTAAGGCAAGAGAGAGTGGTTAGACTCCCTCTATGCCAGCAAAAAAATTCTAACGATACCATTTCTAGTACAACATTGTTGGAAACAATAATAGCGAAAAAATATAAAAATGACGAAACCTTATTTCCAATTCCAAAACAATTAAAAAACTTAAAAATTAACGATAAACATAATGAAATTGATATTAATAAAAACACTGACATAGACGATTATAGTATAGATAGTTTATTCAATGAAAAAAAAGTAGCAGTCATGAGTGACCATAATATTCATCACAAATTCGCAAGTAAAAATTCAGTAACTGTTGAAAAGCAAAAAAATAATGACAATACGATACAAAAATGTATAACGACGTGTAATCCGACCTCGCTTCCGGCAGCATTCGAACCAGGTCAAAGACTTGAGGTAGTAGGCAAAATTGAAAACATAGAACATAATTTTGTAATAGACACAGGGGCCACTGCGTCTATAATTAATGCTGACAATTTACCAGTAGGAATCACTCCAAAGGCAATCGATTGCGTAAAGCTAATTACGGCAAACGGTTCCGATTTAGAACTACTTGGTATTATTAATACAGTTGTTGTGTTCGAAAATATTAAATTCCCTATTAAATGCATGGTAGTTAGGAACTTAGTTGGACCTAGTTTAATAGGTACAGACTTTTTAGAATTATATCAAGCCAAAATAAATTTTGTTAATAAACAGATAGTTTTAACAGGTGATAAAGGTTTAGTTGTTTTAAAATTCGATCAAAAACGTAGAACGTCAGATAATATTAAATTGAAAATTGAAAAAATAGTTGATGAAACTACATTAAATAAGGATACAGATAATGACAACAAAATTGAAAAAATAAGAAATTTAATATTAATTCAGCCAACGTTACGTGAAATTGTTAGATGTAGTAGTAACAGGGCCGTCTTAAGCTTTGCAGGGGCCTATGGCTACCTGGAGCTAAAGGGGCCCTTTTAGTAGGCCTACAAAAGTTGAATAAAAATATCAAAAGTTTATTTAATATGATTTATTTAATATTAATTAAAAACTATGTACATTTCACTGAATAAAAAAAAACAATGAAACTTATATTTTATTTTTATGTGTTTATTATTATTATTTATGTTTGTATGTTTATTGTTTATGTGTATCGTTAAGTAAGCAACGGCTTTTTTCGAGATTTCTGATGTGCAAAATCTTCAATTATATCTTCGAAGTCTAGTTTTTGAAGGAGATCACTTTCTATGCACATTATTGACAAATTGGTTAACCGTTCTTGCAACATAGTTGTTCGTAATTCGTTTTTTATTCTTTTTAGTTGTGAAAATGAGCGCTCCCCACTGCAATTGGTGATCATGAGGCAAAGGAAAATCCTTGTGGCAACTTCCACGTTTGGGAATGTTTCTGCTAATTTGTCTGCTTTTATTAAAGAATGTATGTCTAAGATACTTAAGTCCATGGATTCATTTTTGAAGGTTTTCAAGTATTCCCTTAAATGAAAACATTCTGAATTTAACTCATTAGTGTTTATGTCTTCACAATAGAAATCTGCCAATTCTTTGCATTTTTTTTTCAAATGATTAGGTTCAATTGTTCGTAACTGAGTAAAAAAACTAAAACGTTCATTAATTTCTTTGTACGATTCCGATCGTTGTATTAAATGTGTATTTAGCGTGTCGATTATGGGAAGGAACGTTTCTACATAAAATTTTTCTTTACCACTCAACTGCACAGTCTCTGATGGATTTTCCAAAAAATTAATACGTGTGAGTAGTATATATATACCATTCCTGGCGCAGTCCATATTATATCAATAAAAGATCACAAAGAAAACAATGTGTAAAAAGATCAGAAAATCTAAATGCAATAATAATTAAAATATTTTCCGCAAAACTTAATTATTAAAAATAAAAATCTAGATGCAATATCAATTAAAATATTTTTCACAAAACTTATGATATTAATAATTAAAATCTAAATGAAAAAATGTATTAAAAACTTATATATTTAACACTCACCCAAATGGGGCACACGTTATTATTATATATTTTTCTAATCTTTTTGATTTTGATTTCTAATTAGTGTATTGAGATGGTCTACAAAATCATTTCTGTCTATTTTTGTTTTATAATGTCCCCAAGCTAATGTATCAATACCATTTTCTAAAATAAATCTTTTATCATCATAAACACTTAAAGCTTTTTTGTTTTGTTCTACAGTAAAAATATCATGTTTCTTAGTTCTAAATAAATTTTGTTTAACATATTTTGATTTTTTTGTTAGTAAACAATTTTCAAAATCATTAAAACATATTTTATTTTCCACAACATTTTTTTTAACACCTTTAGCTTTTTTAATTTCTTTTTCAGAATCTAAGATTCGATGTGAATATAATTTGGATCTTAAACCTATAAATTCAGTCATAATTTTTCCATTTAATTCATCTTTAAACTTGCCTAAGACTTTTTTGTTAACTAAAGGTAAACCATAAATATTATCTTTTGGATAATCTGAAGTGTCAAAATGATCTAACATAATTTTCATATCTTGATAAAAATCATTAGTTTTTATTTCTAATATAAGTGAATCTGTATCTGTATATAACAATCTAACTCTATTTCCATATTTTTGTTTAATTATATTATAATAAAAATCATACATTAACATTTTAGATAAATCTAAAATACACATTCCTACATATATTGGTTGATTGAAAGTTATTTCACATCTTTTCATATGTACTGCAGCTAAATTTTCAGTAAAAATTGTTCTTCGATCAAAATTTGGTTTTGCAATTAATTTTTCTACTTGGAGTGCATTAGAACATAATCTTATATCAACATGATTTCGAACATTCATCATAGTACGTCCATAAACACTATTATTCATTAATTTGAAAAATTCTTTTTCAAAATCATTCTTAGCTTCTGATCTAAGATTAGTATTAAAATCAATATAAACTTTTAACCAAGGAGATTGACTAAATTCTAAAACTCTGTGAATTTTCTCTATTTTTAAACCTAATTTAATATATAATTTTAGTGTTTCATAATGTATTATATATTTTTTCTTATCATACAAAGTTGTTAATAATTTTGGGAGTTGTTTGTCATCAAAATGTCTTTCCGGTGCTAAAGGGAAATCTGAATGTAGATCATGAAGTTCTTCAGGATAAGTTAAATCGACTTCTAAAATATAACCTTTAGATGATTTGTCAGAAATATTCATTACATCAAAATCATTTAGATTATCAACCCATTTGAAATCTCCAGTAGGTAAATATTTACTCATTGCCCAACCGTAAAGATTATTTGCATCCAAGTATTCTAAAAATATTGATTCCTCTTTTTTTTTAAATTTATCTCCCATATATTTATTATTTGCTTTTGAATATCTTTGACTACATTGAGATAAACCACCTCTGATTCCATTTTCAAACAACAATATTTGATCTATATCTGTTAATAAATCTAATTTTACGTTTGTCATTCTTAACATACAATCCCATGCAAATCCTGGTGTTGTAAAATACCACATAGGATCTAATTTATAATTTTTTAAAGAAATATCTCTAAAATTTTCTATTATGTCTGTTAATAATAAAACATCGATCTTGTTATATAAACTAGTGAATTCACGCATATTTTGTATATTAAACACTTTCCAAATTTTCTGTGAGTTTTCATATTCCTCTTTAGTTATATTTTTATCAATGAGAGAACTATAAAATTTTTCAATAGGAGGTAAACATGTTTCATTAAATTTTTCTTCACAATCCATATACTCATAGGGATAAGCTAACTTTCTAGTAACTAAATCTAAATGTTCTTCAGGAAAATATTTACTAAGTTCTTTAAATTTATTTTTTAAATTTAATTTCGAATCATTTCTTAAATTATTTGTTAACTTGTCTAAAGAACTGGGTAAAAATTTGAATGAATCTATAAATCTTAATTCTGTAGATATTTTTATGTCTTTGCCATTCCTAGTTACTACACGTGGTATAATTTTTGAAAAAGAAATATATTTTTCCTCATTATTTGCGAGCATTTTTATTTGTTCATTATCGTTCCCAAATTCTTTTATAAATAGATGGGCATCATAACCTGAAAGATTATGAAAAACAATTGGAATAAAACGTGGATTTCGGTAGTTAAGATTACAGATAGAATGTGCTGCTCCTCTATATTCTCCAGTTAAGTGGTCATGATCCCGAACTTTTCTCATATTTTTATTTTTATTTTCTATTTCGTTTTTAAGTTTATCTTCATACAATTTAAATTTTTTAACATCATCAGTATTTTTATAATATTCAATAGTGTTTTTATATATTTTAAATTTTTTCTCTAACATTGGAGGTATTTCACTTAAATATCTTTCACAAATATGACATTTATTAGATTTATTATAATAATTATTTAATTGTTCTTCATTCAATGATTTCATAGGAACTATTTTATCATATATTTCAGAAATACTTATTTCTTCATTTTTCATACATTCATAAAATACTTGAGCTACGTTTGGACCAGAATATGTTACAGGAGGTTTATAATCACCATTACTATATTTAATATAATAACAAAAATTATTGGGTATATGTTTCTGATAACAATTAGTAAAAGACTCTGTATCATTTGGTTGACAAGTATATATTGGTTTAAGAGTACATTCATAGTCAGCAAAAACCACAAAAGGTACTCTTAAGGAATTATTATATTTTTCAAATACTAAAGTTTTATTATAGGGTTTTGGTAGAACTATTTTAGCAGCTTTATTATTAGCACAATAATGTTTATGTTCATTTAACTTATTTTCTGTATCAAAACTATTTAAACACATTTTACATATTTTTCTTTTATGACCATCTTTTGTCATTTGACTTCCACAAAGTTTCCATAAATCCTTAATCCAACAATAATGACCTTTATTCTCATTATCCTCTCTTAAATACATCAAATCTATATGATTTGTTTTTTCATTTATAGTTACTTCTAATGGTACAATTATATGCTTATTTTTATTTTTTTCTTCTAGGTAGTAAATATTAACAGATAAATTGTTAATTAATTTAACAAATTTTGGAACATCTTTGGTACTTACTGGAAATTCTATTTTAGATTTTTTAATTACATCATCATATTCATTTTCCCATTTTTTATATTTTGTAACTCTTTGTCCATCTTTTTTAGCAGGATGTAAAGCTGAGAGTATTGCCCAAATAAAACATTTATCATCTTCATTTTTAACATTTATAATAGCATGTTTATCTCCAATGTTTTTAGGTAATTCAATATATGAAGAACCCTTAAAAGGAACATATTTATTTATATTTATTCCCAAACTTAAAATTTGATGAAGTCTCCATTGAGAATTTTTTATTATAAAATCTTCTTCTTCTTTTACAATTTTAATTTTTTCATTTGTATAATAAACATTTAAGTCAGAATTTGTAGTTAAAATTTTATTTGTTGTTTTAAAATTTTTTTCCTCATATTCCATATTTTCTTTATTAGTACCTCTCTTATATATAGCAAGAAACATAATATTAACTTTTAAATTTTGATTCTTTAATAAATGTTTAAGTTGTCCTATTACTGGTTTATCTAAACGATTTAAAAATGTTTGTATATCTTTAATACCCATATTATTTTTAATAATATAAGTTTTTAATCTACTTTGAAATGCTGTTTCTTCATTTTTTAAAACAGGTCTAATCGTGTTGTTATTTTCAAACATTTTTGCATTAAAATTGAAAACTTTATGTGGTTTGGGTATTCTCTCTTGTATTGGTCTTATACCATTATTTTGATGACGAATAGACTGCAAATGTTTAGACCAACTGTTGTATTTAACAGTTATCTTACAAATATCACAAGTTTTATCTGCAGGTCTTTGTATGCTCTCTTGTCTTGTTCTTACATTTGTTGTTGTTGTACCTCTGTATGTTCGTCTAAATCGAGGTATAATTGTTTGATCTGGATCATTGTTTTGATGTTGAATAGATTTCAAATGTCTAGACCAATTTTTGTAACTAACTGTTAAGTTACATTTTTCACAAGTTTTGTTAACCATTTTATTATTGTTAACATTTCCTTTAACTAAAGATTCAATTTTTTTATTTTCCATTCTTTATTATAGATAATATTATTATTTTTTTACATTCAATTTTTTAATAAAAATAATTTTTATTAAAAATAATATTTAAATAATATTAAGATCCCATACTAAATTCACACATTTTAATATTTCCTAAATTTTGAACAATCTTAATATCGTCTAGATAATAGTGATTATAATCATCTGTTGCAATAATTTGATCATTGGCTATATGACAAAGTTCTAACCAAGTTGGTGAATGTAATAGTTTAGAAACATAAGGCTTTCCATTTCCAAAACCATCATCTCCTTGATTAATAATGAAAATATTTCCATCAATTGGAATTTTATTTAGATTATATTTAATACTCTCAGAATATTCATAGTATTCAAAAGCACAAAATTTCACATAACATTTATTATTTTTTTTTTGTATACTTTTTTTTATTTCATTTCGCATTACTTTCAAAAAATTAAAATTTTTTAGTCTATATTGATTAATTGGTACACCATTATATTTTGTATTAACTCTACAAGGTAAAATTGTTTGATCTATATCATTTTTTTGATGTCGAATAGATTTCAAATGAGCAGACCAACTTTTGGAACCAATTGTTAAATTACATTTATCACAAGTTTTAGCAGGATATATTTTTTTATTTAATACATCCATTTTATTATTGATATCAATTTCTTTAACTAAAGATTCAATTTTATTTAATCCTTCCATTCTTTATTATAGAAAATATTATTTTTTTTTTTACATTCAATTTTTTAATAAAATAATTTCTATTAAAAAATATCATTTAAAATTTTGTTTTTTGTAACTCTTGGTTATAAAAACTCCCTATAATCTCTTCATTGTTTAAATCTATAATTTTATAAGTAATAGGATTTGTGTATAAAATTTCATTAACTATAAATATTTCTTTTGTCCAATTATTACTATATTTATTACCAAATGTTTTTTTAGAAGCTGTTATTCTTACTCTATCACCTACACTAAATTTAATTTTTGGTTTAGGTTTGTTTTTTGTAGAAAATAATTTATGAAAAACATCATCTTCGTTAGATTTATTTACTTCACAAGGTCTCATACCAATAGATCGATGTATGTCTTTGAAATTATATTCATATATTAAACTTTTTAAAATTTTAATCCATTTTTTAGAATTTGTAACTTCAAAATGTAATCTCATTTTACTGTTTAATGTTCTGTTAAATCTTTCAATAATTGACGATTTTTCTTCATTTTGGGTGTGATACATTTTAATTCCATATTCTTGCAAAACTTTTTTAAAATGTTTATTTTCAAATTCCAAACCTTTATCTGCGTGGAGTAATTTTGGTGCTTGATGATTTTGTGATATAGCTTGTTTTATTATTTTTTGAAATGTTTCTGAAACATTAATTCCATCTTTCTTTTTGAGTTCTAAAGCCCAAGAAAATTTTGAAAACGTATCTATAACAGTTATTATATAAGAATAACCCTCATTTTCATCAGAATAATTTCTCATTATAACTAAATCAGCAGCCCATAAATCATCAATACCTTTAGTAATTATTCTTCGTTTAGGAAATTTTTTTCTAACTGGTTTATGAAGTTCTTTAGCTAATATCATTTTATCTGGGTCATTTAATTTTTTATTGGAAATATTATGTCCAATTGTAGGATTTTTTATAAATTTACTTTTATTTGTGTTACATTTAAAACATATTGATGAAATTCTCCATCTACCATTAACTGTTTGAATTTTATTTGCATTAATATTTTTTGTTTGAATTTTACATTTAAGACAATATATAGTTTCGTTCATTTTTTATATTTATATTGAAAAAAATTTTTTAAATAGAAATTTTTTAAAAAAATTATTGAAAATAAAAAAAAATTATATTTTCTAATATAAATAAGAAATGGAAATGGAAAACTTTAAAGATGCTTTAAATAAAATGAACAATGGATATACATTTATAAAATTTAATGATTTGGAACAAGGAAAACCATACAAAGTAAATAAGTTCATAATGATTGATACAAAGTTTGGAAAAAGAATAAGTGTTGTATTAAACGATGAATATATGTTAAATTTACCAGAAAGATATACAAATGAATTTACAGAAAACAAAATAACACGGTATAATACATGTTCGGAAACAAAATTGAATCTTATTTATAATTGTGAAAAAATTTTAAAGAATGGGAAAACAAGACATGATTTTGATTTTAAATAAAAAAATAAATTTACTTTTATAAATGGTATTTATAAAAGTTAAAAAGGGTTGTATTCATTTAAACAAACCTATTCACAATAATGATAGTGATCATTTTTTAGGTCTCTATTCATTAGTTTTGAAAGGCAACAATTTTATTAATATTGAATCAGAGTGTTGTATAACAATTAAACAGAATATAATACATATAAAAACAGGTAGATATAGTATTGAACAATTGAACAAAGAAATAGAACCACTTATTATATCATTTTCTGATGAAACTAATAGAATTACAATCAAATCTCCTTGTTATTATAAATTAGATGAAAAATTAAAAAAATATTTAGGTTTTAATGGTAATATAGATTTTTCAATGACAAGTGAGAAAAAAATGTACTTTCCTATTGATGGTGAATATTACATAAATATTGAAAAAGAATGTGAATTTAGATTAGGTCGAAATGGTCAAATCCCACTAGGTACAATATTTATTGGTATTTATTCAATAGGTGAAATTGAAAATTTATTTAATTCATTCGGAACTAAATTTGTGGAAAATTTTCCTAAAATAAATCTTGAAATAAATAAAAATTTATTAAAAATAACTGCTTCAATTGGTCTGTGGTTTGATGAATATTTATCAAATTGTTTAGGCTTTAATTTTATAAAAAAATTAATCCCTATTAATAAAACATGGCCTAAAGGGAAAGAAATTGTATTAGGTGTTGTGTATACAGCACCAGATATTGCTTATACAGTAATAGGAATAAAAACTCCACAATTTTACACTCAAGGTTTCTTAAAAGAAATAAATGGTATTATTTCTAATGAAAATAGTAAAACATTATTAAAAGGAAATTATTCAATTGAGCATTTAAATATCTTATTCAATTCGATTATGAAGTTGGAAAATAATGGTGATTACATTAAAATAACAACAAAAGATTATTTTTCATTTGATAAAGATTTAAATTTAAGTTTAGGATTGAATGATACAATACATACACATTATGGAGAAAATTCATCATTAAATAATAACAACAAAATATTAGAAGTACATTGTAATATAATTGAAGAATCTATTACACATCATATTGATGAGCTATCTCATTATGATGAAGTTTTATTTTTATTTCAATATAATTCTAATAGTGCTTTGATTAAACCTCATAAAATGATATATAGACCAGTGAGTAAAAATCGGTTTCAAAAAATAGAAATTTATATTTTAGATTTGAAAGGTAATATTGTTAATTTTGATGAAGAATTTATTGGTGTTCTTGATCTAATCAAAAAATAAATATGAAAAGTTTTTTTTCAAGATAAAATATCTTGAAAAAATAAAGTATGGAACGATCTTTTTTATAAAACTTCCTCAACTATTCCTCTTTCAATATCAAACGTATACACTGCACTAGAAATTAAACAAACATAACAAATTGTGTTCTCAGGTAAATTTTTACTGAAATCTACGTTTAAAATTAGTGTACAGTTGGTGATCGCAATTTGACTTTGGTGTCTACTCATGTTAACAACAAAAAATGGTCTCTTTTTAAACATTTGTTTATCTAAATACATTAATGGATTTTCTTCATGTGATTTATAATAGGTTTTTTTATAACTCATATGATCTTCATATGCTTGACAAATTTTCAAATCATTAAAATCAAGATTTTGCAATTCATTAGGATATTTTTTTCCATTAACTTTAAAAGAATAATTTACAACATTACAATCATCAAAAAAAGCAGCATTACTATCTTGATTGTCTAGTTTATTTTTTTGAAAATAAACAACACCAAAAAATGGATGTTTATTATTTCGATAATTAGATGATAAATCGTATCTTATATTTTTTCCAGTAAGATTTCTGATTTCAATACATTGCCATTTTTTAAAATCTAAAATAAACGGTTTCTTAATTAATTCATCAACTATTTGAATTTTTGTTATTTCATCATATTCTATATTTTGCATTTGAACTTTTAATTCTAAAATATTAACTTTACCACGTTTTGCTTTAACATTTTTTGACTCTGCTGTAGCTTCAGTGTTTGTTTCTAGAATCAATGCATCATCATCAGTATTTCTTGTAAAAATTATTTCAAATCTAGCATTGTAAATTTGTTTTATATCTTTCATTGACCCTAAACCTAAGTGTGATAAAGGAATGATGAGCTCAACACTTCCTCCTCCTTCAGATGTAGATTGAAATCCTGAATTTTGTGTAGGACCATTTCCATCAACAGCATAACTCATATAACCTTTTACTGTACTTAGTCTTCCAGTATTCTCACTTTCATCTATAATTTTATTGTAATTTTTTGAAACAAAAATGCTCCACCATTATCAGATAACATAACATTAGATTTTGCTGGATATTTAGTACCATCTTCTTGTACATATTCAAGTAATAAATAAAGTTTTGAATTTTTAACATTCAGAAATTTATCTTTACCATCTACTATAACTATTGTATTTCGGTTTGGTTTATTTAATTCTGTTGTGATTTGAGGTATATAACTTTCATATTGGCTATTTATTATATAATTATCATATTTATTTAAAATATTTTCCATTTTCTTATTTATATTACCAAATATATATTTTTTTTTAAATAAATGGATAAAGTAAAAGTAAAATATTTTATTGAAGATGAAAATAAAAAAAAATCTTTATTTGAATTACCTTCACGTGTTTTAATTATAGGACCATCTGGTTGTGGTAAAACAACCTTGTTGTATAATCTGATTATAAATTATTGGATTCCTTATTTAAATCTATATATTTTTACAAAAAATATTGATCAACCAATCTATAAATATATTAAAAAAATATTTGATGATATACCTTCTATAAACACACATTTTTCTAATAATGAAATAATATCTGTAGATGATTGTGAAGAAAATAGTTTAGTGATTTTTGATGATTTTCTAAAAGAAAAACAAGACATGATAATTGAATATTTTATAAGATCAAGATCAAAGAATATTAGTGTTATTTATTTAACACAAAGTTATACTTCAGTAGATATAAAAACAATAAGAAATAATTTGAATGTTTTAATTGTTTTTAATCAATCAAATTATTATATTGAAAAAATATGGTCCGATTTGATTAGTGAAGATGTACCTTTAGAAAAATTTAAAGAAATTAATAGAACTTATTGTAAAAAATATGATAAAAAAAGTAAAACAAAATCATATGGTTTCATAACAATAGACTTGATAAAAAATTTAATCTATGACAGTGAAGGTAATACGATTTTATATATCGATGAATGATTATGTTTTATTTTTATTTTGTATAATAAATGGATATTAAACAAATTCAAAAAGAATTAAAAAAAAAAATTAAAAAAAATGTTACATTTGAAGATCAAAAACAAAACAATTCCAAGGTAGGAAATAATTTAAAAAACACATCAGATGTAAAGATTCAGACAATAATTAATACTAAAAAAAAATTACAAAATAGATTTAAAGATAAATTTTTTAAACCTAATGAAAAAGAGACTGTTATTATAAAAAAAGATGATGAAGATGAAGATAATATTAAAAAAGAAAAAAAACAACATAAATCTACAGATGTAAATAAAATAATTAATATTCAAAAAAATTTACAGGATAGATTTAGAAATACAGTTGTAAAACAAAAACATGTAATTGAAGAACAACAAAAAAAGTTTGGACCAATAATAAACGCATTAACAAATGTTAATACAACAATGAATGCAGTTAAAGATGTTGCTATTAAAACTGAAGGAGACATTCAAAAATTAAATAAACCCTATTATTATCAACCTAGAAATCCAGAATTAAAAAGATTAACAAGTTCAGAAGAGACTTTTGGAACTCCAAAATATTCTAGTCAAAAATCAACAAGTAATTCTCCATTACCTAAAAATGTTATAAACTTAGGTGCTATTTCGACAAGATATTTACCAACTGTAAAAGATACTAATTCTTTTGGAATATATTATAATAAAGAAGATGATATTCATATGATTGGAAAAGATAAAATAAATTTTGAAAATGATAATATAATTTTAAATGGAAAAACATATACAGGAACTCTAGGTTTGTGGAGATTATTAACTCATGTAGATACTACCAATCCGAAATTTTATACAGATGATGATTTTAATATTTATAAAAATATATTAATTGAAACTAATTCTATATATCAAAACAATGATCCTTCAACGAAAAGAGCTAAATCAAGTCGTGGTGAAAAATATAATGATATGATTAAAAACATTTGGAGAGAAATGAATGGAATTAAAACGAATGAAAATGATGAAGAAACTACGGATAATAAAAAGAAAGAAACTACTGATAATAAAAAAAATAATAAAAAAATTAATAAAAAGAAAGAAAATAATGATGATAATGAAATTATGGAAAAGAAAGAAAATAATGAAATATTAGCTGAAGATAATCAAATAGGGGAGGGTTTAAAGAAATACACAGAAAATCGTATTGAATATCGTTATATTAGTAATGTAAACCAAGTTATAGATAATTTACAGTTTATTTCTGCAGAGGAAAGAGCTGGAAATAATAATTTTAAAAACGAAAAACTTGGTATTCTTCATTTGTTTAAAATAATTATGGAAAACCATATTGATACTCCTGAAGGTATTGAATATTTACTAAAATATGTAACTTGTTTACCAAATGATGTGAAAAATATATCAAAAGAAAAAATAATTAAACGTATACATTATATATCAATTGAAGAAAGTACAGGAAATAATATTTACCATGATGAAAAACTTGATATTCTTAATATTTGTATTAGAGAAATGGAAAAATTAATTGATATACCTATTATTGGTGCAGATTATTTATCATCATATGTTTCATGTTTACCAAAGAAAATTATTACAGGTTCAGGAATTGTTAATTTTCTTTTGAATTGTTCAAGTTTACCTCAAATACATTGGCCTGGTTATAATTATTTAGGACCGGGAACAAAGTTAGAAAAAAATAAAAAACCTATGAACAAATTAGATGAAGCTGCGAGAGAACATGATTATTTTTATAAAGATAATAAAGATACTAAAACAAGACATATTGCTGATAAAATTTTAGAACAAAAAGCAATGGAAAGATTTTATGATCCTCATAGTTCTATAGGTGAAAAAACTGCAGCCATTTTTACAGCAAATGTAATGAATGTTAAAAGACGATTTGGAATGAATTTAATTTAATTTATTTTTTTGTATTATAAAATGAATCTAAATTTAAATAAAAAACAATTTAATAAAATATTGGAAGCTCATAAAAATAATAAAGATGTATCAATTCTAATTGAAAATAATCAAATTGATAGTGGAAAACATAAATTTATTCTTGAGCCAGAACAAATAAGAAAATTAAAAAACGCTAAAAAAAATAATACCAGATCAAGATTAGAACTTAAACATATTCAAATTAAAAAAGGTGGATTTTTACCAATAGCTATTGCTGTGATTGAAGGCGTAAGTGCTTTGGCTGCAGGTGCAAGTGCAGTTTATACAGCAATAACTGATGCTAAACATAAAAAAAAATTGGAAGAAGAAACAATTCGACATAATAAAGAGATGGAAAAAATTAGATCACAAGGTTCTGGTTTGAAAAAAAAAAAAAAAATATTGAAAAAAAAATTAAAAAAATGAATAAATTTGAAATAAAAACATTTAGAAATAATATTGAAAATTTTGAAGGTATTTATACACGGTTTTGGATTAAAGAAAATAATATAAAAATTGACCCATTGAGTAATATAGATATAAATTACTTTGGAAATAAAATAAAAAATTATAGAGGATGTTTTATGTTAAATGAATTACCTACAACACCATGGGAAAATGAATGTGGAGTATTTAATTTAAATGATTCTACTCAAAATGGTTCTCATTGGGTTGCATGGAAAAAAATAAACAATACATTTAAAATATATTTTGACCCATTTGGTCATATAGTTGGTGAGCCACCAAAAGAATTTTTAAAATATTTGGGTAAAGATAATCTTTTTTGTACTGTTTCCCAATTTCAATACTATAATGATCCACCTATATGTGGTCATTTATGTTTAGAATTTATTGAAAATTATAAAAAATTTATTTAAATATCATAATTTTTTTTAATAGAAATATTTCTATTAAAAAATAACAAGTTAACGAGTCGTTTTTTTTACGTTAACGAGTCGTTTTTTTACGTTTACGAGTCGTTTTTTTTACGTTAACGAGTCGTTTTTTTACGTTAACGAGTCGTTGATGTACTCATATGTATGTTTTAATAATTCGATGTTAAAAAAATATATTTATATTATAATGAAATTAAACTTTCACTAAACAAACTACGTAAATTAATACAAGAGGAATTACATGATTCGAATAATAATAATTAAAGTGTAATGACCTAGTTTTAATAATAATATGTAACTCGACTGATTATTTTTTAACATCCTGTTGTGGAATGTTATCAGCTGACTACTATACAATGTGAAGTATACAGTGTGATGTATACAGTGTGAAGTATACAGCGTGGTATAATTATACTAGTTTAATTTTATTTAAATAGTGTTACATAGTATACATTACATGCCTAAGCATTGTGGCGCGGTGGGTTAAGGCGTGTGTTTTGAGACTGAACATATTAGGTTCGAATCTGACTGCAGCAGATTTGTTCCTACTGTGTTTGTTCTCGTAGTAGGATTTGAAATTAGGTGGGGGGGGCATTATAAAGCCGGCAATTGTAGCGCTTCGGGCGATTGGTGATTTACATGCGAATGTAGGTTGTCACGTGGTGCGGCCTACGTTGTCACCTTGATTTGTATCTACCTCAGTCTTGTTCCAAGGCTGACGTATATAATGTCCACCTCTGACTTTAAATTCTACAAATAAATACCTGTCTAACCCACCACGTCACAGTGCTTAGGTAAAAAAAATATCTCTGTTGTACAGACAACCAGTTAAAAAAATAAAAAATAAAAAATAAAAAAAAAAGTGAGAGGTGGCCACCATTCTGGATGTCTGTACAACACAGATATTTTGCAAATTTTTTGCATTTTTTTATTAATAATGAGTTCGTATAATTATACAAAGTTAAATATTACAAGTCCTATATTTCATTTAATATTTGATATTATCATGTCGGATCAACACAGATGTGTTTTATATGCTTATCTACACTACATATTAAAAGTTTACCCCCCGCTTCATATTTTTCATTTAAGTATAACTCCGTTGCTATTTATGTTAGAATCTTCATTTTTACATTAAACATTTTTGATTTTAATTCTTTATAAGTCCCCCTCCTAGTATCATAGTGTAAAATTGTTTTCAAAGATTTTTGGATTTTAATAACACGTGCCCAATTCGGGTGAGTGTTAAATATCATATTTTTTTTAATAAAACAATTCTATTAAAAATTAAATTAATTAAATTATTATATTCTAAGCATTTTGTGATCGGAATCTGTACCTCCCATACCAAGACAACATATTTTAATATTTCCTAAATCTTGAACAACACAAATATCATGAAGATATTTGAAAAAATAAGTACCAGTTGTATTTATTAAATCATTAGCAATTTTACAAATTTCAAGCCATGTTGGTGATTCTAGTATTTTAGAAGCATAAGGTTTTCCATTTCCAGAAATATTGTGTCCATGATCGACAATTAAAATATTTCCTTTAATTGGAATTTTATTTAGATTATATTTCATAATTTTAATATTTTTATTTTTATTAGTATTATAGTATTCAAATTTACAAAACTTAACAAAGATTTCATTATTTAATATTGAGTTTTCTATTTCGTTTTGCATTTCATTTTTTTGTAATTTATTAAAATCATTGATAGTTGTTTCCATTATTTTATTATTTATTATATTTTTAATTTTTAAATTAATTTTTTCAATTTCTTTTTAATACATTTTGCAATTAAATATGCTATTTCGATTTTTATTTTTGATAGAACAATTCTATTAAAAAAATATTTTAATTATTATTGCATTTCGATTTTGAAAAAAATATTTTGGGGTGATTTTGCAAAAAATATTTTAATTATTATTGCATTTAGATTTTCTTAAAAATATTTTGGGGGATCATGGTATTTCAATTTTTAATTATTAATATCATAAGTTTTGCGAAAAATATTTTAATTATTATTGCATTTCGATTTTTATTTTTAATAATTAAGTTTTGCGGAAAATATTTTAATTATTATTGCATTTCATAAGTTTTGCGAAAAATATTTTAATTATTATTGCATTTAGATTTTCTGATCTTTTTACACATTGTTTTCTTTGTGATCTTTTATTGATATAATATTGACTGCGCCAGGAATGGTATATATATACTACTCGTGTGCTTCGAATTCTTATTCTTTGAAATTTATCTTTATAGTCAGAATTTGGATTAATTTCTTTGGCGGCCGATTCATACTGATCAAAATTATTGCGTGCATTACTAATATACTCGCTAAGTGATGCAAACAGTTTTGTTGCAACGTCCATTGTTATAGTATTATTCTGTAAACTTAAGCTTGTTTTATTTATAGCTCCCAGAAGGTCATTCCATGTCTCAGTTAGGATAACGGTCTTCAATTTTTCCATTTTTTTGCCAAGACTTTGTGCCTCGTTTTTCGTTTCTGCTGATTGATCGGTGTTTTTAGCAATTAATAATAAAGCTTCAAAAATATGATTATAACCATTGTGCAAAGCATTAATAGCATCAGCTCGTGCCGACCATCTGGTTTCAGATAAGTTTTTCAGAACTTTTTGTCCGCCTAAACATCCTTTTAATATCTTCCATCGATTGGTTGAACTTGAAAAAAAATTGAACAATTTCTGGACTAATTGAAAGTATGATACTGCTTCTGAAACACATCCAACCGCTTGGACCCCTACCAGGTTCAATGAATGTGCTGCACACGGGACGAAAATTGCAAATTTACATTGCTCTTTAATTCTTGCCTGTAGCCCAGAATACTTTCCTGCCATATTTGCTGCGTTGTCGTAACTCTGCCCACGACAATTTTTTATTGGAATTTTATGGTCTTCCAAAAAGTTTAAAACCGTATCTGCTATATATTGCGCTTTATGCTCTTCGATAGGCAAAAATTGCAAAAATCTCTCAATAGGCTTTCCGTCTTTAACAAACCGTACAATAAAAGTGAGTTGGTCCACATGAGATAGATCTGGAGTGGAATCGACGCTTATTGAATAGTATTTTGCTGCTTTTATTTCACTAATAATTGTTGTTAACACTTTTTCCCCCATTATATTAATAAATTCGTTGCAAATATTTGCAGACAAATATGATGTACTTCCTTTTCCACGACTTCCGTAGTTTTGTATATGATCAGCTAGAAAAGGGTCAAATTCGCTTATTAATTCTAAGCATCCCAAATAATTACCGTTATTTTGAGATCCCAACATTTCATTATCACCACGAAATCCAAGTCCCCTTGAAGCCAAAAACTTTACCACAGCAACAATCCTTTTGAGTACATTCTTCCAATAATTGATTTCAGCATTGTATTGAGAAATCAATCCATTATCCACTCGAGCAATAGTTTTGCTTCTTGAGACATACTTCATCATTGATTGCTTGTGTAGTGAACTATTCTCATGCTCCATTAAAAAGTTACTAATATGTTTCCAATCTTTGTATCCATTAGAAGAACTCAAACTGTTGCCTATAGTAATAGTATAATTAAAAATACGACAGCAATAACAATATACAGATTTCTTCAACGGCGAATATATGAGCCAACTTCTTTCTACACACTCTCCATTCGTCAATTTGCGGGTGAAAACATTTCTAGTCAAGCTTCTAGTTTTTGTTTTACCACTTACATCTGAAAAACTTGTAAAAGTTTCGGAGAAGTCACTATTTTTATTCTGGAAAAACTCTGGTCCTTTGAGTATCCAAATATCGCGTTTTTCTTCAGTTAAAATATCATCACAGTAAGTACCAGGGTCGTGAGATATATTTTCTATAATATGTGTATTTGTAGTAAAATTTGGAGTTGATGAACTCAAAACACTAGTTGTATCATTAAAAGTGGGTCCAATTTCTGGACTTTCAAATTTAGAGGTACCTTGATATAACGAGGTCGAAAACTCATTCTGCCTGTTAGTTTCCTCGAGTGTAAAAAATGAAGTAAGCTTAGGCAATTTGTTAATTTTTTCTTTTTGGATCGCAAGTCTTTTTCTTTTGTCTGAACCACTCAAATATGTCCTTTTTGACATAATTAAATGAGACTACAACTCTATTACAGACACTAATAAAATGTTATATTTTATATTTTTATTATAGTTAAATAAACTAAACGAAACGGACAAACGGCGCACTTATACTAACAGTCAGTTTTATTGTGTAATGTGTATTTACTGAAAACGTTCAAAATAAAATTCCTATTCAATTCACTGCTTTGACATAATTAAGATAAGATAAATAATCTAGTACATAAACATAATGCGGGCAGGTGGAAACTGATATAGATTATTGGCACTGCAGTAATTGATTTATATATTATATAAAACTTGTTGTAGTTTCTTGCATTTGTGTGGGTAACCCCTCCCGCTCCCGATCGAAACATACTCCGCGAGTCGTTGCCGATAACCGTCGTAATCGTATAGGATCGGTAACGGCGAAAACATTACAATTTAAAATTGTAATTTCGATTTGGCCGGGGGCCCCATTTGGATGGGGGCCCTGGGCACGTACCCCACGTGCCCATAGGGTAAAGACGGAACTGAGTAGTAAGTTGATTGAGGTCCCGGGAGACGGATTTTGTGCAATATATGCGTTGACAGTAATGCTGGCGCACGAAAATATTTATGTAACAGCAGAAACCATTTCCCATTTACTTGATTTAAATTTACACGAAAAACCAATTTGGTTAGACGGTGAGGACGTAGCAGCAGTAGCTGATTTTTATAATTTCAATTTAATAATCATATGCCCAAATTACGAAAATTCTAAAAAAACTGCAGGCTTAGGGTTTTATAAACCAGGTAGGAAATTTATAGTAGTTTTTTTTGAAAATGATCATTGGACACCAGGATGTTATGACCAAAAATATGATAATCCCGACCTAGAAATGACACAAGTTACTTTTACGCATGATTTTCGTTCTCTTCATACTTCTCGTGCTTTACTAAGGGAAAGGAAAATGTTAGAAGCAATCAAGTTACCCGAAACCGAGGTAATAAACAATGAAAACGACTTGAAACGCGCAAATTGTCCATTGACCGAAGTTCGCGAAATAAAACACATTTTATTAAATTCAAACAATCCAAATATTCTTTGCCAAGATAGAAATATAAAACCTTATACGGCATTTCAAAAAGTCGACCAAAATCTACCTCACGACAGTAAAGATTAATACAAGAAAAAATACATTTTCGGATAGATATGAGCTAGGGTCCCCACACAATATTAAATGTAATTAAAAATATTAAAATATAAAGACAATTTGCATGGTCTCTCACAACATATTATTTACCACGTTGTAAATAATATTACTGTCGAGAGACCACCATAATATATTTCACAACCACTTAATTTCTTAATATTATTAGGAAATATTAACGAAGCTAAGTTGTTTGTAAAAAAAAAATGTGTGTGTTCATCACTTCATTTCCTAACGATAGATTTTAATATAATATTATAGTGTAGGTATATAACGTAATTTTTAACAGTTTGGCATTTTAGCTGAATAAATATAGGTCAATGAGTGAACAACATAAATATTAATTCAGCACAATTTCATTCATGGGCATATATTATAATATTATTAATATTATAAGTAAGGATATATATATAGCGTATACATTAGCGAATGATATTATAACACACCTAGAGCGTCACTACGACAGTCAATAAACAATGTGTCAATTGTAATTTAATATTTAACATTAATAATATTTAATCGGCAATCTTTATACTATATTATAATTAATCATTTCGTTTTAATTTAATAAATTGTAAAATGTTCGCAATAGTTACAGTTGTTCTAGCATTACCTAAGCGTGATAATACCAGATACGTTGCAAACAGAAGAGACAATTATCGACAACTACCAAGGACATGGATCGGGTATTTATTATGAACCAATTTATAAAATGAGAGTATATTCGAGTGAATTTATCTTACTAACACATGTAAATATTTCCGTTTTTGTCGAGAAATTTTGAAAAAAATACATTTTTAATGTAAAAATACTGCGTTATTGAATTAACAACCAATCCAAGTTTAGCCAAAAATTGGTGCTCTACTGTTGAGTTTATTTATAGTTAACTAGTACAGTTTTGATTAATAAAAATTATATGCTAAATTATGTAATTAGGTTTTGTACTAGTTAAAACACTAGACATAACTTGAGTATAATATTTAAATGTATATTATTATATCAAAAAAGAAAAAAAAAATTTTTTTATTATTGTAATTTAAATTATATATTAAGTTGAACAAAACAAATATTTGTACATTGTTTTGTATACTATTTTTGAATTCAAACATGTTATAATGTATTATGAACATTTATTATAATAGTGATAAAAAAAAAAAAAATGTTAATAGTACCTACTTGCAATGTTTTTGTAACCTTATAATATATTTCATGTACCATCTTCAATGTAATTTGTATGAAATTAAACACTATTTCTTATATACATATATATATAAAAAAAAAAAAAAATGTCTTTATACTGCATACTTAAATTTTAACTAACTCGAGGCAACTGAAAGGGGTAAATGAAGACAGCCGTGGGTGTCGGTATTCAAGGACGGAAGAGCCAACGACAATCCACTTCACTATCCAGAAGTTATCAAGCAATAATATACAATGAGCATATATTATTAATATTATTATATACGCATGACCATTGCCTTGGTGGCTTGGTGTTTGTATACCTAAAAAATTCATGTTTCACAGTCCAAGCAAGAAAATACAGTCGGAGGAGGTTGGAGTACCGTTATTCTTTGCTACTGGATGAACAATGAACATGAAATCAGAAAGTACAACACTACCACTAACACAGCTACCGTTGCTTGACTTCCCAAATCTGGGGTCCAGATTTAAATGGACAAGGGGTACATGTAACGATTATCGTCATCGACATCGTACATTACTCCCTACGTTGAGCACGGCTAATATGCTGAGTGTTAGTAATGACAAATGTGTATATATGTATGAAATATATATTATGCTGACGCGATGTTTAGCTCACATCGTGTAAATAACCGACCTGGACGCCTGGCGGGGGTCAGTTATGATAGAGTCTACAGTGAAGTAGTCGATAGGATATAGTCGGCGGTTGATGGTTGGATGGTCAAGAATGAGGAGTCATAGTCGGTGGTCGATAGAGGAACTCGAGGACTGACAACGACCTGAAGAGGACCTGCGGACGACCAGCTCAACCCACATTTGGACATCGGCACCCACGACACACCATGGCCCGATCGGTAGCCCGGAGTATAATTTATAAGTATATTTCAATATTGTAACTTGTAGTAAATAATAATAAAACATCAATAACAGATATATATATATATATATACATTACGTTGAGTACTTGCTTCACATAAGGTAACCCTGATCCCTAGTAATAATATCACACACCGAGGTCGAGTCTCCGAGACCTCGTTAATAAAAACAGAACGACACCGGAACGGGTAAGAGCCCAGGTGAAGAGGAGACGTTATACTATCACCGAAAAAAATGTATTGATTTCCCTGGTTCAAATCTGTTTGAACATCCGAAGGCAACACAGGATACTGGCATTATAATTATAATAATAATATAATAATATAGTTATTATTATGAACTTGAAGGATGTAGCGAATAACGAAGTTCGTAACAAATTCAGTAGATCAGTAGAAAAACAATTTTAATTGTTACAAAATAGTAAATAAGCAATATTTAACATACGAATTATACAATATTTTGCCAACCGAAAATATGGCGGATACAGATAAGAATAAAAACTTGGGCTTCACAAGATAAGCGGAGTTCGGTATCTAGTATAATATAGACATCTGTGGTATACGATATACCCCGCCACCCCGCTCTTCCCCCTTCTGCTGATCCATGTACACAGACGGCTGATCATCTATTACACACGTATACGATGTACCCCCGCCACCCCGCTCTTTCATATCAATTGGCCGCCGCCAGCCAACACTGCCGCCGCTTGAGGTAAATAATTAAAACATTTTATTCACCGGACCGGTTTCATTCGAACCCGAGCCCATCGCAAGCCGATCGACCACCGCACCGCTGCGCAACTTACTCGCTTATACTTGAGAGGTGTATTCTATCTAATTTAACTGGAATAATGACAATTGCTCGCATATGTACGAGACGTATTATTTCCCCCACCACCACTATACCTTACCAACAGCCGCCCGATCGTGGACTTGTATTTAATCAACATATTATATTTTATCACTCACGTTATCAACATATATATTACACGTTATTCTAATCATATATTATTGTGATCAGTTATCATTTGTTATCATATATATATTTACCCGCCCGACCTTACCAACGGCCGCCCGATCACGCACGTGTGAAACATACATTTAATCAGTTATCATACATTATCAGTTATCACTGTTATCAGTTATCAATTATCATATTTCCGTACTTAGTCGATTCCAAACCTAATATATTTTACCCGTTAAAGTGTACACGATAAATATTAATATAGTTTTAAGTCTACATTGTTATCATATATATATTTCATCAGCGCGTGCGTACAACAGTCATGAGACTGACATAATATATATATATATTTATAAATATTAATATAGTTTTAAGTCTATACATTTTTAGTGACTAAACTAATGACAAACTATTTTATATATATGTTTAATGTAAAACATATCAAGTATATCAATAGCATATGGTCGAGGTTAACCCATTATAATGAAATCTTAGCAATTTCGATTTAAAATGTCTAACACATTAATTACCGATATTAGTACTTTCTGTGGGATGCCTACAATAAAGAAATAATATTCGTTCTTTACATACTTATTCGCTCGAGTCGCCAGGATGTCGCAGACTCTTAATAGCCATTTTATATTTGAATCGAAATACTAATAGCTTGCACCTGAATACTTAGATCTCTATGGTAGACATTTCCTTGTTCAATTAACTAATTGCATTCAAGCAAAATTCATTAATATTGAAAAATGTCCCCACCTATATAGAGACTCTTGACTGAAAGAGCCGGCAGTTGTTTAGTCCGTCTACTGCCTTAAACCATTGTACACGTATCGTCTTTAAAAATTTTAGTGAGTTTTCATTTTCAAAAATAATTATTAACATGGCTGGTTCGATTGAAAACATGGCAGCAATTTATAAGAAGAATTATACGTACGTTCCTCCGACACCGCCTGCAGAACTGATTGATTCTACGTCATACACATTTGACTTTGTCGCCCGTAAGTTCATGCATATTGGCATCGATCCGACTGAAAATTTCCAAGTCGCCGTTCATTTAGTAACTTCATCGCGGCATGTCAAAATAACACCGGATTTTCTAAAACGTATATTTTCACTGATGGGCAATATACTATCATTCGTTTTGGAGCAACCAGTAAAATATAAGCGTATGTTATTTTTGGAAACCAAACTTTATAAACTATCGAGTGTGATGTACAGTGGTGAAAACGTACTAGTGATAGAATCAAAAACTCATGAAGGGTGCAGAATACTATTGAATCGAGTGGACCTTATCCAACTTCAATATTTGGAATGGTGCATATTTGAAACAGTCGTTCGAAAATCAATTATAACACAACCAGCTGTCTCAAAGCAATTTGAAATGTTTTTAAACTATATCAATGTAGAATTTTTCAAAGTTGATTCACCACCGAAAACACCTGAAGAAATGATCGCATTTATCAAAACTTTACACGACGAAAGTGTAATTTCAAAAATTCCAAAAAATGATGTCAATCTCATCAGTCAACTCAAAATGTATGCTTAATCCCATTTATGCTGAACAATGGGCGCAACGATGGAATGGAGAATTGTCACCAGAAGTAAATCTATAAATTATATCACTTTTAAAAATATTTAATGTATAATTATTATTTTATAGTTATTCACCGAATCTGAAATGAGGCTCATTTCACCCCCGAGATATTCGAGTATGTCTCCAATGCACGAAGACCTTTCACAAGCAAGGGTAATTTATAATTTATAAGTTAAAAAAATGATACAATTAATAATTATAATAATTATTTAGGTAGCTGACGAGGAACGTGGTATCGATGAATTTTTAACACAGGCAACATGGGCACCAGCTCGGAAAACAAAACCATTGGTAAATTTCACATTTAATTTTTAAGATGAATATATATTAACAAATAATTATTTGTTTAGCCTATTGATGATTCTGGCAGTCTACCGACGACGATCATAGACCCTCTTCCCGTATCGTTTGATTCAAACAATTTTGCACAGCCCCCTCCGTGGTATACAGCGCCGCAATATATTGAATCTTCACCAACGAGCCCCGCAGTTGATGAGAACGACGGTCCGACGTCTTTCAACCACTCGCCATCTATTCTCGACTTCACAGGCGGCGAGCCCACGAAAAAATTAAATAAGCGGAACGCTAAACGCAAACTGTTTGAATAATATTGTTTAATAATTTTGTGTAAAATAAAAACAAGCGTGATACTTGAAACAAGTTTTTTTTTTTTATTTATTAGGATATAAGGTAATATTTACAAGGTATAAAAATAATTATAAGATATTTAAAAGGTATATAAAAATAATAATACGATATTTACAAGGTTTACAATTTTCTAACATCTCCACTAAACGGATTGTAAGTTATAATCTGGTCATGTAGTATTAAACAATAAGCCGATGTCTTTTCTGGAATAACTGTGTCCGTTTCAAAGTCTATTCGTAGGTCCACGGTCGATGATTTAACGTTATCATTCTGATACGACAAATCGACAACGACGATTGGCACATTGTTTTTAAAAATATGTTTTGATAACAACGGTTCATAATAATCTCTTTCGTAATACGATTTTTGAAAGTCTGTATAAGCTTTGTAGAGTATGCTGGTGGTATTATTTTTAAAATCAGCTCGAAAGTCTTCATATGGATACACTTCAGAGCTTAAGTGTACCTTAAGATTTTTCAGTTGACAATGATCAAACCGACCAGCATCGTTTTCGATATTTTTTTTCCGATCTATTTGTAGTCCAAACAACACAAATCTTGGTTTTAGAGCAAGCAGCAAAAGTCTATTCAAAATGAGATGATGACTCGGCGGCGACCAGTTTTGGTCAGCCGCCCGTCATACTCCCTCCACAAGCATCGATCACGTGACCGAAGCAACGGGGACGTGTCACGCGAGACGTGGATGTACGTGTGTGCGTCCGCGACCGACAGACATACAAAAAATACGCGCAATGCATTTTAAATTATCCACACACATCGGCAGTCGATACTAGACTAGTGATGGGCGATTCGAATCGATCTTTTAAAAGATCGATCTTTTTCATGCGATTAATCGATTTTTTGAATCGATCTTTATGGTCCGATCTTTTATGTGAATCGATTCGTTTTTGTGAAGATCGAATCGAATCGTTGATCCGATCTTTTAGGTGAATCGATTCATTTTGTGAATATCGAATCGAATCTTTGGACGTCCCATATCCGATCTTTTATGTGAATCGATTCATTATTCATTTTTGATTAGATTTTTTTACAGTGTTAACAGTCTCGTACGCACCTATAATGTTGTCAACCGTGTCATGATAAAATAACCAGGTATGTCAGCAACTTTGTGTGGCGCACAAGATGGCGGCCGGCGTGCGCCTGTTATCATTTTATCATGCACAATACCATGACAAAAAATGATTTAATTTGTGCATTCGCAGTATTCGCATCCGCGATCGTCTGTTTGTTGTTTACTCGCGTCACCGACGAGTTGTGTCGCACGTAAGTGTGCACCGTTCGTAATTTTATTTTGTATTTTCGCACCCGCGATCGTCTGTTTGTTGTTAAAATGGCATCAAAAACAAAAAGTGTTGTTTGGAATTTTTACGAAAAATCAAATGATGGTGGCATATGCAAGCTATGTCAATGTTCGGTTAAAACTAGTGGCAATACAACTAATTTAAAAAACCACTTAAAACGTAAACATCCCTCTATTAATTTTGATGCCACCATACCTACCTAAAGTTCGCAGAAATTCACTGCCTACAACAAGTACAACAGGTGACGATAATGAAGATGATCCTAATATAGTATTACCAGAGACTCATTATGCTGATTTGGCAAATGAAATTATCAGTAAAGTAAGTGAAATTCATGCACAATTCCTTAGATTAATCAAAACTAAAATTTTAACTTTAATTTTTAACCTTATGTTAAGGCTAACAAAATGCAATCAACGCTTCAAGATTCAACACTAGTTTCTCGTCCTCATTCTTCAATGACTTCAACCTGTTCCAATTCAGACTATTCAGAGTTTTCCGATTCTATGATAAGTAGAACACGTACACCATCAGTATGTAGCTCTGTCCAAAGTCTCAAGCAGCCAAAAATCTATGAATCACTCTCAGATATTAGATCATTTGAGCGTAAGAATAATTTGTTTTGAATTAAAAATATAATATTATTTGAAATTGCTTTAACTGTTTTAGTTGGAGGTTCCAAAACCACAGCAATAACTGATGCGATAGTGTACATGATCGCAAAAGATAACATGCCACTTTCGACAACTGAGAAACCTGGTTTTATATACTTTTTGAATAAAGCAGCGCCATTATACAAAATTCCATCTAGGAAAACGGTCACCTCACTAATAAAGAATAAATATGAAGTTTTGTCATCTCTAGTCAAATCCAAATTATCCGGTATACAATTTATGACTATAACGGCTGATATTTGGACTAATATCGTGAACACTACTAGTTATTTGGGTATGACTGTACATTTTTTAAATACATATAAACTAAGTTTGGAAAATGTTACTATTGGTGTTTTAGAACTGGCTGATAGCCATACCTCAGAACATATTAGTGATTGGTTTGAAAAATTGCTTAAAGATTGGGGGGTCTCTAAGGAGCAAGTACTAACTGTAGTAACCGATAATGGTTCTAATATTTTGAATGCCGTAAAAAAAAACATTTGGAAAAGAAAAACATTTGCTATGTTTTGCTCACACCTTAAATCTTGTCACGCAAAGACCTTTAAATGAACTTAGAGACGTTCAAAATATTATTTATAAAATAAAAACTATCGTTACCTTTTTTAAACATTCAGTCATCGCCAGTGATGAACTAAGAAAAGTATGCGAGTTTAAGCTAAAGCAATCAGTGCCTACTAGGTGGAACTCAGTTTATTATATGATTGAAATGTTTCTATTATGTTCAAACCACATTGCATCTATATTAATCACCAACAGTCGTGGACCTTCAATGCTATCTGCAACTGAAATAGACATAGCTAGGGAAATAAATATTGTACTTAAACCTTTTGAAGTAGTGACAAAAGAGTTATGTGGGGAAAAATATATCACTGGTAGCACAGTAATCCCCCTAATCCATTGCCTCTTAAAAAAATGTGAAAAAATAAATATAAATAACTCTGTTGCATTACAATTAAAGTCTGCCCTTTTAGAAAATTTACAAAGGCGATTTGGTAGGATGGAGGAACTTCAAAATCTTACAATTTCCACCTTATTAGACCCTAGGTTTAAAACACTTCATTTAAATAACCCACTGGAAACCTCTAAAGCCATTCGTACAGTTCGTCTTAAAATTATAGATTTAAAAACTAATTCTAGTGACTCTAATGTTTCTAATAAAGACTCTAGTGATGATGATACCGAACGGGCTGATAGTTTGTGGTCTTTTCATAATGAATTGGTCTCAAAAAAAGCCTCGGAAAATTCTGAAGACAACAATGAGCGTATGCCAACTGATTTAAAACATTTCTTAAACCAACCAACAATATCCTTAAATGAAAATATAATTAAATTTTGGAATGTACATAAAACAATGTATCCTCACATTGCTAAAGTAGCTGAGCCTTATTTGTCAATAGTGGCTACATCAGTTCCTTCTGAGAGATTATTCTCCAAAGCAGGTAATATTATGAGCGCAAAACGAAATAGATTGAAGGGTGAAAAATTGCAGCATCTTTTATTCCTAAGTTCACTGAATTTAGATGACTGGCATTTAAAATGATAAATTTATCCTATTGTAACTATTTGTTGTATTAAATATATAATTAAAATTATAATTACAGTATTAAAAATATATTAAAATTGCAGCATAAATATTTTATTATAATAATTGTAAAAATTAATAATATATAATAATAGTTGTACTTTTTTTTTACCATGACAATTGTATTACTTTTTTTATTGTATATTCAATATACTATACTGCATAACAATATTTTACAATAAATATTATAGTTTTATAATTATATTACAGTATTTACTATAATCATTGTGTTAGTTATTTACTTAAAATACCTAAATCCTAACTCAGTGACTAATCTCAATAAACTCAAACTTCAATCTCAAAATTATTTATATATATATAATGTATTCATTGTATTGTATCAGATTCTTACTTATTATTAGGTAATGTAATAGTTTACATTTTCACATTATGTAGTTGAGTACTATTTTATGTTACTGCTAGTACACCAGTAAGAATGTTGCTTTAATGAGAAAAAAAATTGTTTATGATAAAATATTAGGTAATTTAAAAAATTATGTAATTGGTAATTAATTAAAAAAAATTTTTAAAAATTAGAGGCGATCACTTCCTCCCTCATCCATTGAAGAGGATATGGGTTCCGTTGTGATTGATGTAGTACTATTTTATAGTGGCTACAACACTGTCCAGTGTATACCCATGATCCGTAACCAGAGGGACTAGGGAGTAGCCCGGGAATATTTAAAGCCACCAAAACTCGCCATCTATTGATTAAAAAATTTCGATTTTTAAGAATCGATCTTTTGAAACCGATCTTTTTTTGAATCGATCTTTTTTTTTTCGATTTAAATCGATTCAAAAAATCGATTCACTTTCAAAGACTAATTAAAGGTACCGTCCGCGGCGGTGCCTCAAGCGCTACTACGGAACAAAAGCCACGCCAATGCGCACAACTTGGACGCCGAGTCATCATCTCATTTTGAATAGACTATAGACTCAACAGTCCACGAATGAGAAGTGTTTCTAGGGAGCACGGGATACTCGCATAGATCCCAGATTCTGAACGCACACAATAGTGTTTTACGAGAATCTAATACTTTCAATAACTTTAATTTTTCTTTATCGCTCACTCTGATAATTGGCATTTTCCAAGCCAATCTATTTTTAATAGAAAAAGGTATCCGTAGGAAGGGAAATCTAATGTTTGTGAAATGGCTCGGGTTTGATAATACACATAATAGTTGGATAAACACAGGTGACATTAGAAAATAGTATCAGTCGAGCTACAGACATGAACGTGTTTGGTAGTTCTCAGTCTGGTGAAACAAAAAAAAATATTTCAAATCTCCAACAAATTGTTAAATCGTATTCGAATAAACTCGATAAAATTGAGCATTTACTCGAAGAAAATCATAAATCCATTCAAATTCAAGAAGAACAAGTAGAAGCGATACAATTGACATGTATACAAATAACTGAACATATAACAAGAGTTGAAGTATCATTACAATCAATCAAAGAAAGTACAAAATGGTTGAAAAACATAATAGCAGCTATTCTGAGTCGTCTTAACACTATAGAAACTTATTATAAAGACAAGCCATAATGTCTTCGGCCATATTAGACATGCAATGCGTACTTGGCGTCAACAATAAATATATGATTAAAGAAATGTCTATAGTATACACAGAAACATGGGCAACTCAGCATTGGATTTTCAAACATTCAAACTCGATGCAGGAAAACAAAAGTCGTAAAACCAACAAGTGGTTGGAACGTAATTATCATCAACTAGCTATAGAGTTTGGTGATGTCGAGTACGAAGAAGTCGGTAAAATATTGAATTCATTAAAATTCAGATGCATTTACGTCAAAGGCGAACAGAAAAAACAAGTTCTTATGGAGTATATACCACACGTCGCACTCATCAACATTGAAGACTTGCGCTACCCTTGTTTGGATCAAATATGTGATGACGAAACTTTACCTTGTTGTATTTTTCATATGGAATTTAATCCTAAACAATGTACATTTTATAAAGTTTTTTGCTATAAGAAAATGGTTTATCAATAATTCTTAAAAAATATGAATGTATGTACATTTTGTTTAATAAACTGTAATTATAATTTTAATTTATATATTTAATACAACAAATAGTTACAATAGGATAAATTTATCATTTTAAATGCCAGTCATCTAAATTCAGTGAACTTAGGAATAAAAGATGCTGCAATTTTTCACCCTTCAATCTATTTCGTTTTGCGCTCATAATATTACCTGCTTTGGAGAATAATCTCTCAGAAGGAACTGATGTAGCCACTATTGACAAATAAGGCTCAGCTACTTTAGCAATGTGAGGATACATTGTTTTATGTACATTCCAAAATTTAATTATATTTTCATTTAAGGATATTGTTGGTTGGTTTAAGAAATGTTTTAAATCAGTTGGCATACGCTCATTGTTGTCTTCAGAATTTTCCGAGGCTTTTTTTGAGACCAATTCATTATGAAAAGACCACAAACTATCAGCCCGTTCGGTATCATCATCACTAGAGTCTTTATTAGAAACATTAGAGTCACTAGAATTAGTTTTTAAATCTATAATTTTAAGACGAACTGTACGAATGGCTTTAGAGGTTTCCAGTGGGTTATTTAAATGAAGTGTTTTAAAACCTAGGGTCTAATAAGGTGGAAATTGTAAGATTTTGAAGTTCCTCCATCCTACCAAATCGCCTTTGTAAATTTTCTAAAAGGGCAGACTTTAATTGTAATGCAACAGAGTTATTTATATTTATTTTTTCACATTTTTTAAGAGGCAATGGATTAGGGGGATTACTGTGCTACCAGTGATATATTTTTCCCCACATAACTCTTTTGTCACTACTTCAAAAGGTTTAAGTACAATATTTATTTCCCTAGCTATGTCTATTTCAGTTGCAGATAGCATTGAAGGTCCACGACTGTTGGTGATTAATATAGATGCAATGTGGTTTGAACATAATAGAAACATTTCAATCATATAATAAACTGAGTTCCACCTAGTAGGCACTGATTGCTTTAGCTTAAACTCGCATACTTTTCTTAGTTCATCACTGGCGATGACCTGAATGTTTAAAAAAGGTAACGATAGTTTTTATTTTATAAATAATATTTTGAACGTCTCTAAGTTCATTTAAAGGTCTTTGCGTGACAAGATTTAAGGTGTGAGCAAAACATAGCAAATGTTTTTCTTTTCCAAATGTTTTTTTTTTACGGCATTCAAAATATTAGAACCATTATCGGTTACTACAGTTAGTACTTGCTCCTTAGAGACCCCCCAATCTTTAAGCAATTTTTCAAACCAATCACTAATATGTTCTGAGGTATGGCTATCAGCCAGTTCTAAAACACCAATAGTAACATTTTCCAAACTTAGTTTATATGTATTTAAAAAATGTACAGTCATACCCAAATAACTAGTAGTGTTCACGATATTAGTCCAAATATCAGCCGTTATAGTCATAAATTGTATACCGGATAATTTGGATTTGACTAGAGATGACAAAACTTCATATTTATTCTTTATTAGTGAGGTGACCGTTTTCCTAGATGGAATTTTGTATAATGGCGCTGCTTTATTCAAAAAGTATATAAAACCAGGTTTCTCAGTTGTCGAAAGTGGCATGTTATCTTTTGCGATCATGTACACTATCGCATCAGTTATTGCTGTGGTTTTGGAACCTCCAACTAAAACAGTTAAAGCAATTTCAAATAATATTATATTTTTAATTCAAAACAAATTATTCTTACGCTCAAATGATCTAATATCTGAGAGTGATTCATAGATTTTTGGCTGCTTGAGACTTTGGACAGAGCTACATACTGATGGTGTACGTGTTCTACTTATCATAGAATCGGAAAACTCTGAATAGTCTGAATTGGAACAGGTTGAAGTCATTGAAGAATGAGGACGAGAAACTAGTGTTGAATCTTGAAGCGTTGATTGCATTTTGTTAGCCTTAACATAAGGTTAAAAATTAAAGTTAAAATTTTAGTTTTGATTAATCTAAGGAATTGTGCATGAATTTCACTTACTTTACTGATAATTTCATTTGCCAAATCAGCATAATGAGTCTCTGGTAATACTATATTAGGATCATCTTCATTATCGTCACCTGTTTGTACTTGTTGTAGGCAGTGAATTTCTGCGAACTTTAGGTAGGTATGGTGCATCAAAATTAATAGAGGGATGTTTTACGTTTTAAGTGGTTTTTTAAATTAGTTGTATTGCCACTAGTTTTAACCGAACATTGACATAGCTTGCATATGCCACCATCATTTGATTTTTCGTAAAAATTCCAAACAACACTTTTTGTTTTTGATGCCATTTTAACAACAAACAGACGATCGCGGGTGCGAAAATACAAAATAAAATTACGAACGGTGCACACTTACGTGCGACACAACTCGTCGGTGACGCGAGTAAACAACAAACAGACGATCGCGGATGCGAATACTGCGAATGCACAAATTAAATCATTTTTTGTCATGGTATTGTGCATGATAAAATGATAACAGGCGCACGCCGGCCGCCATCTTGTGCGCCACACAAAGTTGCTGACATACCTGGTTATTTTATCATGACACGGTTGACAACATTATAGGTGCGTACGAGACTGTTAACACTGTAAAAAAAATCTAATCAAAATGAATAATGAATCGATTCACATAAAAGATCGGATATGGGACGTCCAAAGATTCGATTCGATATTCACAAAATGAATCGATTCACCTAAAAGATCGGATCAACGATTCGATTCGATCTTCACAAAAACGAATCGATTCACATAAAAGATCGGACCATAAAGATCGATTCAAAAAATCGATTAATCGCATGAAAAAGATCGATCTTTTAAAAGATCGATTCGAATCGCCCATCACTAGTCTAGTATCGACTGCCGATGTGTGTGGATAATTTAAAATGCATTGCGCGTATTTTTTGTATGTCTGTCGGTCGCGGACGCACACACGTACATCCACGTCTCGCGTGACACGTCCCCGTTGCTTCGGTCACGTGATCGATGCTTGTGGAGGGAGTATGACGGGCGGCTGACCAAAACTGGTCGCCGCCGAGTCATCATCTCATTTTGAATAGACTTTTGCTGCTTGCTCTAAAACCAAGATTTGTGTTGTTTGGACTACAAATAGATCGGAAAAAAAATATCGAAAACGATGCTGGTCGGTTTGATCATTGTCAACTGAAAAATCTTAAGGTACACTTAAGCTCTGAAGTGTATCCATATGAAGACTTTCGAGCTGATTTTAAAAATAATACCACCAGCATACTCTACAAAGCTTATACAGACTTTCAAAAATCGTATTACGAAAGAGATTATTATGAACCGTTGTTATCAAAACATATTTTTAAAAACAATGTGCCAATCGTCGTTGTCGATTTGTCGTATCAGAATGATAACGTTAAATCATCGACCGTGGACCTACGAATAGACTTTGAAACGGACACAGTTATTCCAGAAAAGACATCGGCTTATTGTTTAATACTACATGACCAGATTATAACTTACAATCCGTTTAGTGGAGATGTTAGAAAATTGTAAACCTTGTAAATATCGTATTATTATTTTTATATACCTTTTAAATATCTTATAATTATTTTTATACCTTGTAAATATTACCTTATATCCTAATAAATAAAAAAAAAAAACTTGTTTCAAGTATCACGCTTGTTTTTATTTTACACAAAATTATTAAACAATATTATTCAAACAGTTTGCGTTTAGCGTTCCGCTTATTTAATTTTTTCGTGGGCTCGCCGCCTGTGAAGTCGAGAATAGATGGCGAGTGGTTGAAAGACGTCGGACCGTCGTTCTCATCAACTGCGGGGCTCGTTGGTGAAGATTCAATATATTGCGGCGCTGTATACCACGAGGGGGGCTGTGCAAAATTGTTTGAATCAAACGATACGGGAAGAGGGTCTATGATCGTCGTCGGTAGACTGCCAGAATCATCAATAGGCTAAACAAATAATTATTTGTTAATATATATTCATCTTAAAAATTAAATGTGAAATTTACCAATGGTTTTGTTTTCCGAGCTGGTGCCCATGTTGCCTGTGTTAAAAATTCATCGATACCACGTTCCTCGTCAGCTACCTAAATAATTATTATAATTATTAATTGTATCATTTTTTTAACTTATAAATTATAAATTACCCTTGCTTGTGAAAGGTCTTCGTGCATTGGAGACATACTCGAATATCTCGGGGGTGAAATGAGCCTCATTTCAGATTCGGTGAATAACTATAAAATAATAATTATACATTAAATATTTTTAAAAGTGATATAATTTATAGATTTACTTCTGGTGACAATTCTCCATTCCATCGTTGCGCCCATTGTTCAGCATAAATGGGATTAAGCATACATTTTGAGTTGACTGATGAGATTGACATCATTTTTTGGAATTTTTGAAATTACACTTTCGTCGTGTAAAGTTTTGATAAATGCGATCATTTCTTCAGGTGTTTTCGGTGGTGAATCAACTTTGAAAAATTCTACATTGATATAGTTTAAAAACATTTCAAATTGCTTTGAGACAGCTG